>NW_005054341.1:5812495-5820401 GCF_000277835.1 Geospiza fortis | reverse complement strand
CTGGCGGAACTGATGGCGTCAGGGCAGGCAGTTCCATCCCACCCCCCGTGCGGGCTCTGGCGCTAAAAGGCTCCTCACCACCACGTTCTGATTTCAAACTGGGGGTTTATTGTCGGCACAGCGAGGTTCAGGTGTCCCCACACAGCAGGTCACCGTGTCATGTACTGCTGCCCTGAGCCCACGAGTCAGGGCTCTCGGGGAAGCTGGGCTCTTCTAGACCCCCAAAAGACCACTTGGGCCTTCTCTATACATTCATTAAATACATCACAAATTCACAGTTGGATTACAAATAACACAGGACATCTCCTCCAGCCCCTGTGAACACTCCCTGCCTGCATACCAGGCACTGTTGGAGTGGAGCACATCAGCTACCCTGCCCTGGCTCATTGCAACCACAATACATTCATGTAGCACAGACGTGTCTGCAGGAAAACTCACCCAAATACCATGCAAATGCATTAATCCCCAGCCCTGCATCAACCCTGCCAGGGCACAAAAGTCTGCAGTGTCCAGGGTTTATTTTTGTGGCTGCATCTTGTTCATCTATCTTCCTCTGACCAGTTCTAGAAGTGTCAAATCCATCATTATCCTTGTACCCAGGTCCCAGGCCTTGCTCATTCAGCATATCTGATGTTGCTTTCCATCATCCACCTCCCAACAGCCAGGGAATCAACATTAGGCTTTGACCCTACAGGTACACAGGCTCCAAGCCTATATCCAGTTCTAGAGTCTTCCTGAGCTTTTCTCCTTTGGCAACTGGAACACAGAGCGGTGACTTCCATGCTGCATTTCAAAGCTGCTGCCTGTCAGCAGCACAATGTGTAAATGCGCCATTTTTGCACACACACAAGTTTACCTTTGAACACAGGAGTAGTAAAATAAATATCATCACTGAAAACTGCTCACAAACAGGAAAAAAACACCCTGAAATCAGGACAGTAAAGAGTTCCTTCTGGAGTGACCGTTCAGCAACTTCAGCACACGGCGAGCACATAGTAAAGGCATATTCCAAAAAAGGTGTGTTTTTCTCATAGAGATCATAGATGTCCTGCAGAGTCCTGGTTTTCCTTCCAAAAGGATCAAGTTTTACATTAAGCTGATGGCACATGCTGTCAAATCAAGGCTTTTCCTTTACACTCTGCACTGTAAAAAAGAGCTAGCGATGGTGGGGGCTTGGCAGGGGGTGGGAGGAAAGTAGTGTAGTTCATGGTGATCTTCCAAAGGACTCTGGAAGCCAAAAGCACACCCTTCAACAGGGTTTCCCATGCTGGGCTTCCAAAAAAAAGGAAATTCCAAAAAGTCACCTTCTAGGAGTGTTAGTACTGCAGTCTGTTCAGTGAGTCGATGTAATGGAAAGTGGCTCCCAACGCCCAGCTTGTTTCAACATTGTCAATTTTCCGGGCAAGCTGGACAAAAAAAAAGAAAAAAAAAACAAGCAGAAAAGTTGAAACACATTTTTTTGTAAGAATCTGAAGCATGCAAGGTGGATACAGTGCTGAAGATTATGACAAACAGTTACCAGCATTGTGGGGAGAGTGTTGCTGCACCCACCACGTGTTGTAGCAAGAAGGTAAATCAAGGACCAAGCTCCTGGCAGGATGACTCCTGCCTTGGCACCCTCCTGCCCACTCTCCCCAGAAATCCTCTTTGAACTTCACCTTAAAGCCTTGGCTCTTTGGGAAGCCCAGTTCCTGCAGCAGGAAGGTGATGTATGTGAGGTCCATGCAGAGAAAAGGGTTGTTTCCAGGGCTGATTTCCATGGTCTTACACACTGAGAAGAAAGAAAACAGTGTCTGAATGCACACTGTGGGCTCAGGTCTAACAACAGCCCCACTGTGAAAAATCTCAAATGAATCCACAAGACAGCTCCTGTCAGTGATGGAACAATGGGGCTGAAATGACATACACACATTAGGATAAGCACATAAACTTTGTAAGGAAGTCAAGACATTCTGTCTCTCCCCTAACAGCAGTTTCTTGTATCTCTCCAGGAAAAGAGCCTTTCTTCTATCTACTTCAAGTCTTTGAATATCTGAGCAACCACAGGTGTGTTATCTTTCTTGAGCACCAGCACTTAACAAATGTTGACAAAACCAAGTTTAAAAAAGCCCAACAACATAAAAGAAAAAGACAAACTCAAAATAAAACCCGCTGCAAAAGCAGAAGTTAATATAAAAATAGATGAGATTTTCAGAAATAAGCAGAAATGTTGGTTAGATGCTATTTAGAGGGACTCAATATTTACTTAAAAGCATCAGGCTTCATAGTGTATCTCACATTTGCCACCTGGAATGAATTTACACACAATTACTAGTGTGTGTTTGTATTTTACTCACCATATTTAGCTGCAATTTCAAAGTCACTGACAGTTAAGCTTCCTCCATTGTCTTTATCTAAAAGAAAAAGAAAAACCACTTTTTTACGGTCTTTGTATAAAGGTAATTGTAGACTCAAATAATAAAAGTTGTTTGGAAATTATACCTTGAATCACTGAAATCAATGTCAAAATTCAGAAATCAATGTCACTGAAATCAATGTCAAAATTCAGACAAAATTCAGGTTTTAAAGATAAAAGAACCTTTAAAAGATTCTCAATATAGATTAAAAGCCTTGGTTTATGAAGAATCTTTAGCCTTGTTTCCTACAGAAACAGAGTTTACAGATCATGTCACCTGATCCCCATTTCTGCACTGCCCTGTCCAGGGGTGCCTGGACAGTGAGCACCTGTGACCAGATCTGACAGGGCAGTGGTGCTCTGCAACACATTAAATCTGAAATTATTTGTAAAAAGAAAGTAGCTGAGAAGGGGGGTGTGTTTGTCCAAACTAACTTTATCTGCATCTTACCACTGAATATGACAGCCTTTTGTACACAAGCACACCACTGGAAAAGAGATGTGATGCGTTCTGAATGCATGTGGAAATAGCTGAAAATCTTCATTCCATCAAAAGGTCAGTGGAGCAAACACACAGCCCAAATAATTTTTTACTGCTTTACTGCTCAAGAAATTTGTTATCATCATGAAGTTTTTTCTATTTCAGATTGTAGAGCTAATTAGGTAAAAACCATTTCTGAAATGCAAGCTGTTTAAAAACTATTATCAAAGGCTGTAGGTCCTATTTCACAGGCCCAGTATCTTCTCTATAGACAATAGAGAAGATACTGTCTGTATTGTCTGTATTATAGACAATAATATTGTCTATATTGTAGACAATAATATCAAGTCAATGCTGCACAGCAGTGTTAACAGACTAATTTCCATGACAGCTTAGCAAAGTGTTGTGATGTGTGTAAGTGTTCCCACTGCTTCCATAACTTCCCATTTAAAATGAAATAAACTCAGAAGCAGACATACCTATGAGACCAGCCTCTGCTGCACAGTCATAGTAGTAGGAGAAAATGTAAAAGTCCAGGTCCTTCACTTCCCCAGCTCTATGCACTTTCTTGTACAGCATCTTTGCCACTTTATTAGAACAAGACTCATACAGAGGCTCACCTAAAAGAAGACAAAAAAATCGTATTACAGGCTGAGAGTTAAATATATATAGACTTTATTTAGGATCTGTCAGGAAACAGGCACCTTTTTGCAAAACAGGAAAACTCTTCACAGAGAACTGAAATCTGAATCTTCTTCTAGAGGCAGACACCTACCATCCTCATGTTGGGACTATGTGATAGATCAGAGATGGACAACATCATTTGAGGCAGAAGGGTTTTGAAAGACCTATTCAAGGACTGCTCAACTCCATCTGCATTGTCTAGCAGCTTTACTGACTGGACAGACAGCACAAGACAAAGGAACTGCAGGATCTCTTTGACAGCACATCAAGAGGAGCCAGACAGAACAGTAAACAGAGTCTGGTGTCTTTGAAAGAGGATGAGTGTGTATTTACTGTGCTAATAGCAGCTAACCTAGATAGCAAGAGTGATAAATCACTATACCTGCCTTCTGTCCTTTAATTTTGTACACTATCTCAGCGTGTTGCCATTCGGATTTGAAGCCAGGTGGCAAACAAGGGCTGATCAATTCCTCCCCTTCTCCTACTGCAGGAGTAAAACAAAGCCACATTAGGAAAAAACATAAGGAGTAAATTCAGATTCTTCACCCCCAGCCCTTCTCCATACTATCCTGCAGTTTCAGCAAGGCCCCTCCACAGCCCAGTTATGGTTTGGATGTCCCATGCCATCCCCAACCTAGGGCTGGCAAAAATCCAGGTCTCCTGGGAGCTGTCAGTGTCACCTCCTGCATTCATCTCAAATGCACCCAGCCATGGTGACAGGAGCCCACATGCCATTCAGGAACATCAAGCCCAGTGGGAAGGGGATACACAGCTCCTCCCCCCACCACAGGACTACACACCCTGAGCTCAGAACCAGGATCTGAAGACTGCCCATAACTTACAGGGTTTTCCCTCAACTCCTCCCAAAATGGCAAGCCTTGCTGACATCAGCCCAAGTCCCAGGTAACTGCAAAGGGAGAAAAGCCTCTGTGAGCAACAGACATCCTTCCTCTGATACTCCACTGACAACCTAGCTGGGACATGCCAGTCTCCTCTTGACAGCCGTGGTAATTAAAGTGGCTCAAGTCAGCAGCTCATGCACAGGAGTGGAACAGTGTGACAGCCTGTTCTCATATTACCTTATCCAGAAGGATAATTTCTCTTTGAAAAAGCTCAGGCAATAGCTGTCAGTTATAATCTGGCTCTTGGAGAACTGGCAATGGCATTTCTCTAACTCTACCCCTAGTACCTCACTGGATACTCCTACCCTCCTCAAAGGTAGCACAGACACTTGCATATAGAACTGATTTTCTGAGCCCAACCACACCCCACAGCAAACACAGGTGGGAAGAAGCTGCTGGCCCAAAACACTGGGAGCAGAGAAGACAGTGAGGGAGAAAAAATAACAGAAGAAATAACAAAGCATTATGAACTGACTGCAACCCCCATTCTCCATCTTCCTGTGCTGCTCAGTGGTCAGAAGGTATAAAAGTTGGAAGTGAAGCTGAGCCTGGGAAGGAGGGAGAGGTGGAGGGAAAGCCTTTTTGATTTTGTTCTTATTATCTTACTGTTTAATTGGCAATAAATTAAATTAAATACTAAATAAACGAAATTAAAGTCAACTCTGTTTCACCCATGACAGTAACTGGTGACCTCCCTGTCCTCATCTTGACCCATGACCTTTTTGCCATATTTTCTTTCCCCTGTCCTGTTAATAGAATGGGAGTGATAGAGGGACTTAGTGGGCACATGGTGGGCAGCCAAGGTTAATCCACCAAAATCACATGGCTCAAGTTTCTCTGCTTCTTCATGGTATTCATTTGCAAGGACCCCACTCCAGAAAAACACCTCAGTCTCCCTGGCTTCACAGAAAACTTCCACCTGAGCAATGTGCTCTCTTTTCCACAACTAACCTGTATGAATACAGCTTGTAGGTGTGGTTAAACATCTGAAATGAAGTTGTGTGGCCAGATGGTGATGTCTGGAGAGTTGCCTGGAGGGAGAAAAAGATGTCACTGGCAGGTTTTTGCCAGCCAGCAGCAAACATCAACAAGGTAATCTTCCAACACATTAGGAAAAACGTGAAACAATCCTAGCATGATTCAGAGAGAAATGATGAATTTGCAAGGATTTCAATTTGACTGCTGATGCACAAGACAGCCACAAAACCTGGAGCTAAGAGTGTCTTCACACGACAGGGTTCAAACTGGTTATATTTGTGTCCACACCAATATGCTGTATAAAAGAGTTACTTTCATTAGAAAGGAATCCCTAGTCCAGCTCTTAACTGCTTTTATCCAGAGGCTCCAGCCACTGCCTCTTCACATGATCCCTACTACAGGAACCGTGTGCAAACTAATAGGCAGGCCAGGCACGCATTAACTTCCTACTCCAGTGAATTCATCTGTGAACTTGCACAAGCCAGAGGAAAAGCACATCCCTGAGCTTGCCAAGGAACAGAGCAAGGATCAGCCTGTGGTCTGAAGGAATGAAAGGGTAGCCTGTTCCCCAAGTGCATCAGCTCAGCTAGGGTGTTTGTGGGGAGCAAAGCTCTGGCCACAGTGCTGCTCTTATCTTAACGCCTTCTCTATCTCCAGAATTTCCACATCCTGGACCCTTCATATCCCTTCCCATTCTGCTGAAACAGTGCAATGTCTTGATTATCCCAGCCTGGGACACTCCCTCTGCTTTTGTGCAGCTTTACTATGAGCACTGTCTCTGCTCAGGCCAGAGCCTTACAATACCAGAACCACAGGGCTTCACAGAACAGCTGTAAAAATGCCAGGAAGCTAAAATGGCATTCATTTGCAACTGAGTGAACTCAGGACAATCAGAAACAAGGACTGAGAAGGCACCTCACTGTGTTCTTAAACCCCAGTGTAGGCCATATGCTGGATTTGAACTCATTAATAGCCTTGGGTTTTGTGCTCTTTGTTATAAGCTGCACAAACTGAAAGTCAAGGATTCAGACATTCAGAACATGGTGTCCTCCACGAGATAAAGCAGCCCTGGCAGACTCACCACAAGCACCACTGACCCATGGAGCTGGATGAAGATGGACAAAGAGTTGTGAATGCCTCTGGGACTGACTATAAAAAGGCAGATATGACCAAGTCACAAGTGTGGCTTCACGTCACACTGACAAAACTCTTGCTCTGTTTCCAAGGGAAAGAAATCTGAGCAGTTACAGATTCCTGCAGCAGCATTTCCCAACAGTGTGCATGCTCACGTTACCTTGGTACGTGGAAGGAAGGTGATCTGTGTTGATCCACCACCCAAATCCAGCATCCCTACACTTCTCCTCTGTGGGTCATCTAGCCTGCCTGAAATGTGTGACAGAACAGAGAAAGCCATGGTGGGCACTGGGAAAAACTGGCTAGGAACAAAACCAGAAGTACAGTGGTAAGGAAAGAGAACAATCTAACTCCACTCTCAGCTTTCACACAGCACTAAATTACACTGTTATCTCCTGGGCACTGATTTTGGCTTTATCAGACCTGAAAATCTTAAAGTGACAAGAGTCTCTTATTTCTTCAGTGGCTGCTCCTGCCCTAATCACAGCAGCTTTGGTTATTGCTTTCCTAAACATTTTGGATGCAAAGACCTTTTGCAAACTCTGCTCTGGTAACCACTTTGTAACACAGAGGAATGTGGTTGTCTTGGCCACCTCTCCCTGATCCCTTGGCAATATTTTGCAGATTCCTATGGCCAAAGGGATGACAGACTGAAAAGAGCTGGCCTGAGAGACTCAGCTCTCTTGGAATTCTTCCTGCTGCCAGCCAAGACCTCTGCTCTCATTTAGATTTAGTTCTTTTCAGTTAGATCCTTCAAATATATCCCTCTGACAAGGACAATTTGTGCCAAGTACCTCAATATACCTCATGATAGCTGATGTTTGAAGATCCCTGACCTTTCTGGTATTTCCTGGGAGCACAAAAAGCTCCAGAGCACATTGCCCCACAGGCTGTGTGCTGAACAGAGCACTTGGATGGCAGAGTGCTTTATGCATTGTCAGAGAGGTCTTCAGCTTAGTTTTCTCTCTACTCTTCAGCTACCCTTTTCTCACTCAGAAGTGTAAACACCCGTGGCATTTCTGTGTTATAAATCTGTAAGGAAGTACCACAGCACTTTCTTTTACTCTCTGCAGCTGCCAAGCACATCTAGAATACTCACACAAAAAATTTAGCCCGAGTCACAGCAGGCTCTAAAAAGGAATAAAATGCTCTGGTACCCTACAGGGAACTGAAAGAAAAGCTACATTAAACATCTAGGAAAAAGGATTAAACTCCTCACTCCATCAAGTAAATGGACAAAATCCTAATGACTTAAATAGGCCAAGCCAAAAACAAACTGCTGACTTATTCTCACAGCCTTTTTTCTCCCATTCCACCCCAATGAATGAGCAA
>NW_005054341.1:5807320-5812477 GCF_000277835.1 Geospiza fortis | reverse complement strand
GGTCATATCTTTATACACATGCTCATGTACACATACCTGTTAAAAAATTTATCGTGATCCAGGCTGAAATACCTAATAAGGAAAAGATTCAGAAGACACATGCTTAGATCATAACATTTAATTTTATCTAACAGCAGAAATAAGTAAGTCAAGCCATATTAGAAGGTTTCCAGAAATGTCAATGGCTGACAAACTCAAGATTTGGCTATTTGAACAAAGAGAATGACCTTCTCTATCAGAACTTATGTGATATTTGGGAGAGAAGCCCCATGTATGAAATGCCTGAAGAACTCTGTATTTCACAGGTCAAAAACTTGGGCAGGAAGTCACAAAGGCTTCAGTCCTAAGCTAAAAGACAAAGAGATGACTGATACTCACATTGTTCATTTTCTAGGAGAACATCCACAGCTGGCTTTTGTTTGATGTCAGTCACTCCACTTATCTTTATGAATACTAACAATTTTCATCTTTCAGTGTCTTAATTTTGCCTGTTTTCCTCTAAGCAATTTTGTGAGCTATGCCGTTTTTGTCCTCTTGTTTACTGGTCCCCATAAATTAGGTGAACCAGTGACCTTATGTTAACAAATTCAAATATTTATTCATGTGGTTAAAACTCAAGGCATGCCAGAGAGCATGGCCTACTTCAATCCTTGGCTGAACCCAGGCTATCACTGCTATTACTGATTTTAAAACAAAAGAAAAAGAATATATTTCCTCCATTAAGCAGCAAGAACAGAAACTCATAAACAGCTTCAGCTATTTTAAAGCTTGGTTTCTGAGCAGATTTAAAACACATTTCAACACTCAGTTACTTAGAATTTTGGCATTCTGTCCTCAACACTTTTGGATCAACATAAACTTGCTTCAGCATGTATTTTCTTCTCTATATAACATTTTTTTTCAGATTGAACTCACATTCCCACTTGTTAGATGAGTTAGAATTAACATTATAATCATCAAGTACTTCCAGAGAGCTCTGATTAGCATTGTCAAGAGCAGAGTGGGCTAACCCAATTGTTGAAGACCATTTCAACAAGCAGATATTCAGAAATTTCTCCAAAAGTGCTGACTGCACAGTGGCTTTCTGATGATCCTACAGGAACTCCTCAACACTAAGAGCTTTCAAGATCAGGACAGAGCTCAGGACTTCAAATTGGAAAACACTACACAAGATTTCTTCAGCAGGCACTGCCTGTGGCTGCATAAAAACTCTGCTTCTGTCAAACCTGCTGCTTATGGGTTGCCACTACAGCAGGCAGGGACTTGTCACACTGCAGCAGGGATTTCCAGGACTGCAGAAAGAGTCTCCATAAAGTTGCTTACCTTCATCAGTTCCATTCATTATCGACACACAATTGTCCCTTACAAAGAAGGGGGAGGCCTGAAAAATCTCCTTCACCTGTAGTTCAAATAAAAGTTACATTCAGAGAAATACTTTTTCAGCTGAAAAATAAGCTTTTTAAAACCCCATTTTTACACTACTACTCCTCTGCTTGGGCCAGATCCTGACTGCTGCTCACCACTTTGTTTGAAGTTCAAGAGTCCAACAAGCAGCAGCCTTTATGTGCTGGCCCTGCAGTTTGGTGCAGAAACAGGGATGGATGTGATGGGTTTTCAAGCATGAAGACTGCTCAGAAATGCCATTAACAAGGGATGGGCATGGGTAGGGAAGGGAATCCCATTTGCTTTGTTGGAATTGGTATCCTAGATACATAGGAAAGGCAGGAGATGGACACCCTAGCTTGCAGGAATGTCCCAGGGTGCTGCATTTTTAACAGGAGCATGTTTTTTTGGAAAGCAAACAGAAAGACAAGAGCTAATACCTTTTCCAGCAACTTCTGAGCTTTCTCTCCTGGCAGCAACCGTAGGCCAGCTGTGGCTTTCAGGACCAGAGGAGTAAACTTCCACAGCTCCATAGGAACCTCCTTCTTTGCCACCTCCAGGAGCTCTTTTATTCCCTGGCCACTCTGTGAGCAAAGAACAATAAAAGACATGTTAAAAACTCTTTTGAAAGATCAAAAGGGTGATCAGAGCTACGATTCACTGTAAATGTGAAACAGAGACAAATTAATGTCAAAAGGGGTCAAGAGAAGGTGCAGGACTCACTATCTCACCAGCATAAAGCCTAGTGGATATAATGGGAAATACTGAGCAACTGGTCCAAAGCAAAGTTACTTTTCCAAATAGGGAAACAGAACTCTGCCACCAAAGTTTTTGACTACAAAAGGCAGTATGACAAATTCTCAGAAAGCAAAGGCTTTTGTAAAACACTATGAGCTGGGTCTAAGTCAGCCTCTTAGGAGTCCCTAAATTCCTGCAAACCAGAAGATAAGGGAGACAGGAAAGAAGTAACTTAAATTACCTTTTCAACATCATCAGCATATGCAGACAGACCTGGTTTCAGTGCTTTAAACGTCTCATGGGTTAATCTGGGAGTCTCTGTTCAAAAGCAGTATTCCAAAATAAGTAATGGTACAAATAATTTTGCATGCACCAAAAGAAAACCATTTAATAAATTCCATTATTATGTGCTAATAGAAGTCAATTGAAACCTCTGTCTAATGAACTATTATCAGCCACCTGACCCTTTAAATACAGCCCTGGCTGTGGAATTAGAACGTGAGAAAACCACTTTTAAAGCCATGACTGGTTGTCAGGTGCTGCTGTCCACTATGCACATCAGTCACCAGATGGGTGCAAGCTCTCTTTGAGGCCTTACACCTGCCATGTGCAGCTTTTCAAACTGCACCTGCAAAAAAGAATTCTTGTTTCAGCCTACCCTGCTCTGCCTAAACTTGATTCCAACAAAACCTAATGGAAGCTTTTCTCCTATTTTCAATGGCAGCAGAGGGATGCAGACCTCAGTACTTTGGAAAGCTGCAGTACTTTGTATAAACCAGCAGTCCAGGCAACGCTTACACTCCACAACTTTTGCTGTGATACATTCAGAAATTGTGTTTCAAATGAAGCAGGCAAGGAAGAAGCAAAAACTCGGAGATACAGGGAAAGAAGGAAACCCATGGACTGTTGTTTAACCTAAGGGGCCAATCACACCATACACCACACTGCTAATCCTCATCACAGCCTTTAGATCACCTGCTAACAGTACCCACACAGGCTCTCTGATCTTTAAGTGTTTCACAACATACAAACAAATGAAGCTTACTACTGCCAAGGAAAGCTGGAGCTTTTTTGTACACTTTGTCTCAATTCCCCAAAGCAGTTTCTGTCCTGATGCAATACACAGCAATTTTAATCGAACTATATGTAATTTTTATTTTGTTTTGCAGTTTAAACCCAACACTGAAGCCAAGGATGCACTAAACCAGACACTGTAGAGAGAAGCAGCTCACTGCCAGGAACTGGAGACACCAAACAACCTAAAAAATTTGGGGAAATAAGGCAGTTTGAATTTATAATTGTCTCTTCCACCAGTGTGATGAAAAACTGCCTTTCTTCAAGACACTACTCTGAAAGTACAGCTGCTATTTGCTTCGTATTCTGACATTACAGCATTTTCTCCTTGTTGAACATTTTCATAATTTCATCCAAATACACATTCCTGAATCATTTCATACCTCCTGATGGCTCTGAAAGACCTGAAGCATGAATCATTTCATACCTCCTGATGGCTCTCTGGAAAGACCTGAAGCACGTATGTTCCAGTAGACCCTAGAAAACTGTCACCAATAATCTCCTCCACACTTTATGGAAGACTTAAATCTGTCATGCAATGAGCAGGACATACCTCTTGGCTGCTGAGCAAATTTAAATATATGGATGCGAGTTCCCGTGCTTCCTGCATCAAACATAATTCCATAAAAGACAGAGAGATCTGTGGTCACTGCCTGATGGGTCAGTTTATCTCCTCTGCTTTCAGCAACTCCTTCTGTGGCTCCCACAAATGGCTTGGAGCCCAAGTGCCATTTTACATAGGCCACATAAACAGCTATGCATGTCAAAATCCCAAAAGCGAAGAAGCGCTTCGATATCTTCATGGCTTCCATTTAATGGGATGTTTTGTTTCTTCCCTTTATCAGGTGGTCTGTTCCTCGTCCTTCACGCAGAACAGGTGGCTCCCACATCACTCCTACACCCAACAGAAGAGAAAGGATCTGTTTTATTTTCCCAACCTGATAGAGGGATCTAAAAGCATGATGCCCACGACACTGGACACTACTTTCCCAACGAACAGAAGGAAAGCAACCTCCTTCAGCACCTCTTCCTGCCCCACAGCTCACTTTAAGGCATGGAGCAGCACAAATCTTCTCTTCCCCCATTTCTACAGAGGCCAAATAAGGCACAAAATAAGGAGGGTTCAGAGAAGCTATGTACAGTGACCAAGGTGGGAGGGGACCTCATCCAACATCCTGCTCGCAGCAGGGGCAGTTCTTGAGACCATCCATGTGGCCAAGAGCATTTTGAAAAACTCTGAGGATGAATATCCCACAGCTTCTCTGGGCAGTTGTCTTTGTTAGTTCCTGGATGGTGAGGGAGGTCCCTGAAGACTGGACAAGGACAACTTAAAATTAACTTTGAATGGCAAGATGCAAGATCCAGGGAATTGAGTGCCCTCCTCCCCTATCCCCAACATCAGGAAAGAAACCACAGCAAAGCACAACCCACAAAATCTACAAGCCCTCACACAGCATCATTCAGATGATTAAAAAGCAGTTCAGTGGTAATTTATGGGGAGAAAAATTACATACATTTTTTCCTTTTTTGATAGAGTAATGAAGAGAAAGGAAAACAATTGATGAAGTTGAGTTAAACAAGGTTTTTTACACATATGTAACCTCCTGATGAGAATTCAGGAAGGTGTGAAGGGGAGGAACTTAAAATCAAAGTGATTACAGAGTATTTCCAAAAACAGGTAAGACAACATTTC
This sequence comes from Geospiza fortis, assembly GCF_000277835.1. Classification (NCBI taxonomy): domain Eukaryota; kingdom Metazoa; phylum Chordata; class Aves; order Passeriformes; family Thraupidae; genus Geospiza; species Geospiza fortis. The sequence continues at coordinate 5,807,589 of NW_005054341.1, read as the reverse complement.
CTAAAAATGGAGGAAAACAAAATCACAGGCACATATACACATAAAGCATGGATCAGCTTAAGAGAAAGGGAACTGCAGATTGCCATGACACAGAAATCAGGAAGATGGCATTGCAAGAAAATTAAAAAATTAAATTGCGAGTAAAAAAAAAAAAAATTAATTGCAAGTAAATTAAAAATCTTCCTGGCTTCTACCGGCAGATGCCAATCGCTGCAGGTCTGTGGGGCGATGGGTGCCGGGAAGGCCTCGGCTGCAGCCACAGCAGAGCT
>NW_005054341.1:5806665-5807036 GCF_000277835.1 Geospiza fortis | reverse complement strand
GGCCCCGTGAGCGCGCGGCCCCACGAGGGGCCGAGCCCCCTCAGTGCGCGGGAGGTCGGCAGAAATCTCCTTAAAAAACAAACAAAATAAATAAAAAGAAGGTGAAATGCCGCAAGGTCGGAAAGGTGTGGAGAAACAGTGTCGGAAAATGTGGAATGTGTCAGGAGCGTCTCGAATCAGGTGGTAGTTTGTGACCGTGTTCACAGGGGCCTTAGGTTGAGGGAAAAGACGAAGATCTGACTCCATGTTTCAGAAGGCTTGATTTATTATTTTATGATATATATTACATTAAAACTATACTCAAAGAATAGACGAAAGGATTTCATCAGAAGGCTAGCTAAGAATAGAATAAGAAGGAATGATAACAAAGG
>NW_005054341.1:5804349-5806588 GCF_000277835.1 Geospiza fortis | reverse complement strand
CACAGATGCACCTGTTGCATTCCACAGCAGCAGACAATCAATGTTTGCATTTTGTTCCTGAGGCCTCTCAGCTTCTCAGGAGGAAAAATCCTAAGGAAAGGATTTTTCATAAAAGATGTCTGTGACAGTAGTTAACGTCACTTGGTCAAGGACAGCGTGGAGCTAAAAAGCTCTAAGGATGAGGTACATCATGGAGATGTTGATGTACCCAGTGCCAACTTGGTGAAACACTCAAGGTCCACGTGTCCTATGGCTGAAATATGTTCATTATAGTTGTGAAAAATGTGTATTTTATGAGTGGCTTTTCGCAAATATTAAAATGAATATTATATGTGTTGTGTTAGAAAGTAATGCTGTATTAATTCTTTTAAGTAATGTGCTAAATATAGTTTTAGGCTATAACAAAATGTTAACATAGAAACCATGCTATGTAGGATACTTTTTTTAAAGAAAGGGCTTGCAGCGAGATAGCAGCTACAGGACACCTAAATCTTTCAGAGAAAGAAAATTTATTTCTCCATTCTCAGAAGAAACGAACTTCTTCCTGCCTCACTCAGGCTTGAAGATGCCGTCAGGATTTAGAGGAAGAAGCTGACATGACCAGACAGAATCCTCTGTTTGAATGGAATTTATGCATCATGTATGAGGTGTATGAATATGCAACAGGCTGTTGCTTTTAAGGGTTAATCCTCTGTTAACGTGTGTTCTTTTTCAGGCTTATTTTGCCCAGAAAGAGGTACCCGGACCGTCCTTAACTCTTTGTTTCTATTGTCTCATATTGTCCTAATTCAACTTGTCCAAAATTTTTATTATTCTAATTATATTGCTATTTTTATAACCATTTTATTACTATTAAACTTTTAAAATTTTAAAAACTAGTTGGCCCTTTTCACATTATAGTACTAAAAAATCATGCCTGTAGGTCAAAAAGGTGCTGGCCAGCTGAAGACCCTTCCCCTGAGCATGTATGGAAATTATGTGGGTCACATGGTTTGTGTGATAATTACTAACCAGTCCTAATAAAGGGGCAGTACTGTCTCAGTTTAAGACAATTTAACAGATGGATGCTCTGAATGTGTTATCTCCCTTTAGTTTTAGTTGATGCTCTTCCACCAATAAGGAATGAATACAATTAGATGTAAGTGAAAAAAATTAGTTTATCAACAAGTGAAACAGCAACAGGCAAAAATTAAAAAAAAAATTCAAACCAGTAAATAACCACTGGAAACAGAATTGCTAAATCTCACAAACCCCTCATGAACAAAGACTTTAAAAGGGCCTGTGACACTTCCCACCTTGATTCTCTTCTCTGGTTGCAGGGTCTTAGAGATAACAACAATTTGGGGGGCACAGAATGATATGGAATACAGTAACATTTTGGGTTGCCCTCAACATGTATTTGGGGAGGTTACTAGTACTAAATATCTGTGTATAAATAATGGCCTGGTGTCGGTTTCTCTGGGTCTGGATTGAAGGCACTTGAGGCAATAGTTCATGTTCTGACTCAGGAGTTTATTATTTCTTATCAGTAAAACAGTCTCACAGCCATGAGTTTGGCAGCTTTTCACTAGCAAGGCACAAAATGGCCAACAATCTCTTGTTACAAGGTCTTTTAAGACTAAACTATCCAATTAAGAACTGACACCTGGATTATTTTCCCTTTTAACCCAACAACTGATCCCAAAGAGCCTGCAATGGGGACTTTTCTAAAACACCACCCAAACCCATGAAGAAGAAGGAAGAAGAAGCATGAAGAAGAAACCCAGGATGACACCCTGTGCCCTCCACCTTGCTTCCATCCCTATCATACTAAAAATCCCAAAAGCTAAATTTCTCACCAAGTGATACACCTACACTACTCTCTATAATCTATTTCACACTTTCGTGGATTCTGGCACCCTCTGCACCCCAGTGAGAACCAGCCCTCCCAGGAGCTCTTGTCCTGCAAGTTTGGGCTGGGTCTGAGCCAGGGAGTGTGAGTAGATGTGAGCAAAGGATGCTCTTGAGTAGTTGCTTTGTACCTTTCTCCGTACCTCATGTACAAAGAATTACATTTTTTAAAAGATTTGTGGCTCTTCCATTATGTGATTGCAACAGAATCTATGTTAAGTTTCTCTGGTGGTTTATAAGCAAGACCCCGCTGGTGTGGCTTGCCCACAGAAACATGAGTCTGACAGCTGCTGGAGAAAAAAAGACATCTGGGAATGCTCTGCTAATTCCCATAGGTGTCAATCCCAAA
>NW_005054341.1:5795747-5804339 GCF_000277835.1 Geospiza fortis | reverse complement strand
CATTCCTGTAAGTCACAGCATCTCAGGAGCTGCAAACCCATCAGGGAGAAGACAGACAGGAGAACCTCAGGAAAGATGAGGCTTGACTGCTGGGTGAATGCTCTTTATCTCCCAGACTGAGGGGAAGGTGGTCACAGTCATAGCTGGGCATGGTCACTGGTCTTGGTGTGTCTGCAGCATGGCATCACCTTGTTCTGCCCCAAAATATAAAATATTGACAGATTATAAACGATTTTTTATGGCTCTTTTTTAAATGATTCGTGGCAGGTGTAGCTCAGTGATATCTAGTGGCAGTGTGAAGGTAAATTCAATGCAAATAAGCTGGTTCTCAGTTTGCTTTGCTCTGAGAGATGCTCTTTTGGTAAAACAGCAAAAAAATGGGGATAGGAAGTAAAGATACTACAAGTTTTGGGCTAGGGAGCTACTCAGGTTTGGAGTTGTCCTTTAAAGTAAAAGACTAGGGTGGCCCATCTTAAATTCTGTGGTTGTCACTGGGATTTTGGGCTGCTGTGAAAACACACCTAGGAGCAAGTTTCCTGAAACCTAGAGCAGGACTTGAGTCCCTTCTGTTTAGAAACACACGGTCATCTGAACTCATCACAACAGAGAGCCTGTTCCATCAGCAGCCTGTTTCTTCTCCTTCCAGGTTGCAAGAAAACAGGAATACATCTGGAGGGTTAGTCAGGGTGAAAGACTACTTGCATTTTTTTCTTCAAGACGGAAGATTCCAGTGATATCAGTATAGTTTTCCTTAGCAAAATATTTTTTTTTTCAATCCTAAATAAAGAAATGGTCCTGGCACCGATTGCTAGGTCAGCAAAAGATGTTTTTTTCCCTTTTCACGAGGGAAGGCAGATCTCAGGAGGTGAGGCCCTTGAGGAAAAGCAGGTCAAGGCCAGCAGAGAGCAGTATTTTGTCAGGAACGCCATTTCCCCAGGGACGGGGGCAAAATAGTACAGTATTTATTTCTCTTAGTTGAAATACAAATATCTTGCATATATGCTCATAAAGAGTGCTGCAGTTAGGATTAGAAATTCCAAAAAAATGGGAATGTAATACTGAGTTGGTTTTTTTTTTTCATCCCTCCTGTGAAAAGCATTACTTATGCGCATGGGAACAATTCTCAGTCTGTTTGTGGAAACTCTCTTCCCTCAGCTGTGGACCTGGGATGAGGCATAGGTGATTTAAAGAGATTTGGACCCAGTCCTGTGGTCATTGTTAGAATTAAGCCACACAGTCTGAGATTTGTAACAAATTTTCAAGTATGATATCTACATACTATACATGTTACTTATGCTTGTACATTTAGATTCATAGCTTGGTGTATTACGTATATATCAAACCTGAGGTAGAATGCAGATTATTGGGAACCAGTTTGGGAACCATTTGGGATATTATCTCTGTTACTCCCATGTTATAAGAATAATTGTTTTGGATGTCTGAATGAGAATTAATAAGCAGGGATCAAAGACAAATTGTATAGATAGAAAAATCTGTATAATTAAAAGGTTATCTCACCAGTTTGGTCACAACTCTTGTGAACAGTAACAAGATTATGTTGTACTGTAAGTACAAGGTCAGGGTTTTTGGCACATGTGATTGGCATGTTGTGCAAGCCAAATCCCACTGAATGATCCATGTCCCTACATCCTCAGAGAGGCCAGCTGATGTGTACCCAGCAAGAGAGTTGGTCTCCTGCAGTACTTGGAAATACTAAGGAGAAAGAACAACAACTAAACCTGTAGCTCAAATTTCCATTCAGGTTCCATCTTCTCCCTTCATCTCAAAGAACAAACTATACTCGTGCTGACCTGTAGCAGAAAAGTGTGATGCTCATTGAACCCTGAACATTAAATTTGTCTCCTTGCTGCAAACCATTCAGGTGCAGCTTTTTCTGTGGCCATCTATCACCACATCCTCCCCATACTCCTGAGAAGCACAGGTAGTTCTGAGGCCCTGTCACTTACCTGAAACCCCACACAGCACCTGCTGCTCTCTGATGCCCTCCACTGTGGTTCTTTCATCATTCCTTCCCAAAACTCCTAGCAAGGCAGGACTTGGCATGTACTGCAAATTCTCTGCAGCTGCATCTGTCCCTAGTCAAGAAGGTCATGATCAGACATACCAGAAAAATGCTGAGTTACCATCCTTTCCTATGGAGGAAGCATAAAATAACATATTTCTCTATCTCCCCTCTGGATACCCATCAGTTTTTGACAAAGTCATAGAAATTAAACATCATGGAGACATTTTTGCTTCTGGCAATTTTGGCTGAAAGTAGTAACTGGTCCGATATTTTGGAGGGGCAGTTCTGTGCTTGTATCATAGGGGGTGTCTCCCAGGGGATGCTGCTGATGTTTTCCTTGATGGTTGTGGCCTATAGTACCACAAACCAGAAAAACCGGGGAGGTCTCTGCTGTTCCTCACTGCTGCTCACAAACCATGTGCAGAAATGAACTGTAACTTTGGAAATGCTGCCTCAACGTGGTCTTTTTGGTGCCCTACAGGCTGAAGTTCTTCATAAATTTATCATGACCTACATAATTGACCTATATTATGTGTCTGTTTGTTAAATAGATTGCACTAATTATAAACATGAATGGGGATGGCTTAGCAGTTATTTATTTATTCTGAGGTGTGTGCCTGCTGTCTGAAATGATGCACAGGAGGATCATTGCCAGATTTTCCTTCTTGGCTTCTCCATATTTGACATGCACCACGGACTGTTGTAATAAAACATGAATAGATTCTGCTTTCAGAGGTGGAAAAAAAGGAAAATTGTTTTTATTGCTTTTCTAAGTAAGGGGATGTATGCAAGATCCTCCAACAGGTCTGTATGCAAGAAAATTAGCATGAGGGAGAAAACACAACACAGTAAAATTTTCAAGCCCTTGATTTGCAGGGCAGTGGGTAGGGGCTGAGTGTGTTTGCACTTTGGTCACTTTTTGGAGACCTTTCTAGGCTGGGAAGCAGCATTACCACACCTTGCTGACAGCTGAGTGTTTTATAATGAGTGGGTCTATTTCTCCTTGTGCTTGTGCCTCTCTTGCAGGCTGCTGGAGCTGATTGAAATCCGGGGTGCCGTTGAAATGTGGTGAGTTTAGTGGAACTGCACCTGCTCCCAGCAAGGATGAATTTTGCTTTTAACGTTTCAGAGCGACATCCAAAGCCTGGCTGATTTGCCTCTAGGGGCAGATTTGGATCAGGGTTTTAAAACAGATGTCTGCTGCCACAGACCCCCTCGGTTGTATTAGCGGCGCTGTCAGGCCACTAATGTCAGGCTGTTTCCACTGCTGTGTCCTCATTCAGACAGACAGGGTGCGCTGAGTGTAATCTAATTAAGGAGAATTCCCCAGATTTTTGTTTTGTGTCTGCTACCACTGTGGTTTTAACTTCTCCAAATTCATTATAAATGCACCCATCTGTGGGCTGTCACATAGCACTGACTGCAAGTAGCTGGTTTTGGAGGAAAAGATTAGGTGGGGAGGATGAAAAAAGTGAAAATAAGTTGCTGCCATTTTTAACTGTTCGCAATTTCAGAAACTTGTGTTGCATGTTGGGGATGAATTTCCAGGCAGTCAAAAATATATGTTTTACCAGTGGTTTGGCGAGCAAAGTGTTTGTTGAAATATACTTATTATTAATTTGCTAGGGTAGTTGTTGAGGGGCACAGGTCTGTCTGTTGGAATAGACATGCCTTTAACAAGCTTTTGTTAAGAAAGCTTTTTATGATCTTGTCATAACCTTGGAGTCAATTGTGAATATTCCGAGGGAGAAGGAAGTAATTTCTTGCCTTATCATTCTGCTTCCTCTGCAGAAGATTGATCCCAACCTCTTCTATAGAGCATTTAAAAGCTCTTACTCGCTTATGTATGATGTTAAGGTTCAGCTTTTGATAAAAATACTCTGATTAAAAAAAAACCAAAACTTTTTGAACATGGTATTTGAAACCTAGAATAATTTAGCTTCGAGTTGACTTCTTAAGGTTCCCATGCTCCAAACAGGGCCAAATTTCATGTTTGATTGGATTGCTCAAAGCCTTGTCCAGCTGAGTGTTTAGCACTTCCAAGGATGGAGGCTCCTGGGCCCCTGTCCCAGGACTAAGCCACCCATAAGGTGAAATATCTTGTGTGATGCCTAACAGGAACTTGCCATGCTCTAGTTTGTGACCTTCACTTCTCATTCTGTCACTAAAGATCTCTGGGAAAAGCCTCCCTTATTATTCAGCTGCCAGTTATATTATGACTACAGACAGTAGGCCTGGGATTTTGGAAACTATTTTCACCTTCAGATGATTACTTGTTTTCACACTGTTTAGTTTCATGATGAATTTTCTGTGTGAGTCTTGTGATATTTTCAATGGTTATTATGTAAAGCATGTCAGAAGCAATTTAAAGTCATTATGAAAAACAGAAAACTGAAAGTGTCTGTCTTTCCTTAATATTCATAATATTCCATTGCTTGATATGTGTAGAAATGGAAATAGGGAAATACAGCTGGCTGCCAATTCTCTCCTATTTATATAATCCATTTTCTTCTTTGTTGAATGTTGCTTCTTGTGTCCTAAGAGACAATTTTGAAGGTGAGTCACCTGCCTTGAGACATTTTTGGGGGTGCTTGGCTGTCCCACTGCCCCTTGAGGATGAGTTCACTGGTCTTAGTCCTCCATGTGGAATTGCACTGTATATTAACAATGGATGCTTCGAGTGTCATAAGGGTCGATGATCCTAAAAGTTACTTTTTGCTCTGGAAAGATATGTGCCTGTCATTTGTTAGGAGGTGCCTAAAGTTCTGTGTGTGAAATAATCATTGCACACCTATTCTCCGTTAGTTTTTCCATGTCTTGCAGCAGCTATGGACAAATAAATATTTGTGAGAGCCTCTAGTTAACCTTCAATCATCTATGCTTCAGGAGCTACAGGACTGTTCTCCAGTATTTCTAAGCTTCCTTGAAGAAGCAAACTAGTTTTCAGTAGTTCAGTTCCTATAAATGAATGTATTTTCTAGTGCTCCAGTGATAAATTCACTGTTGCTTATAAAGCAACAGTGATGATGCGCAGAGAAGTAAACATTGGAAATATTTACTGCACTTTTAGGAGCACCCACCCTGTCCACACAGAAATGCAGACACCAAAATCCATTAATTGCTTTTGAATATAAAGTGTAGTCTATTGTGCTAAATTAGTTTTCTCAGTAAATAGTGTCACCTATTATCACCCTGTTTTTTTAAGATTTTCTAAGCCTTCTGATGTTTACATTCTTATAACAAATTTTCTCACACACTTTATGTAAATAACTTATTGTTTTGCATTCTTTTATGAAAGAAAATAAATTTAATGAACTATGAGTTTGTCCAGTGTCATTGGAGAGGTGGCACTTTCACCTTCCAATCCACTGTCACTTTTGGAAATCTGTAAATGTTAGATTCAAAAATTAAAAAGTCCCTTTTACCTTAAAAAGAGCAGTGTGTCCACAATGTATTGTTTTGTGTCCTATAGTAAGAACCCATCTTCTATCACAACTTATCAAAATCAGTATTTTCTTGCAAAATGTTATCTCAGTCTCTCTGATGAGCTCAGTTACTTTGATACTGTGATGCAGAAAAATGATGCTACAAGATTTCTGTTTCTTTCCAGAAGGAAAAGACTTTAATATCAGTCACCTGTGTGCTGGTTGAGCCACCTTCATGCTCAACATGAAACAGAAGCTGTGCATTTTTTAAAAATTAATAACTGAAACAATATCTACTTTTTAGTAGAGTGTATAACCACAGTTGTCTGGAAAGGTGATGTTTTATTGCATATCTCTGTAAATTTGTAAAAGCTATTTTTTGGTTCGGCTAACAAATTGTAAATCTCATCAGTTGAGAAATAGTAGTTGAAATGCCCTAGAGGGACCCATTTCTGAAATTTTCATAGTATTGTCTTTGGCGGATGGTTGGTTTTCAGGCAGTCTGTGTGTTGAGTCGTGGTGCAGAAAGCAGTTGCAGGGAAGATGGCCCAGCTGAGCAGGCAGGTGTCCTGTGTGCAGCCACAGATTTGGTCTGGAGAGGACTGCTCAGCCCCAGGGAGACGGGAGAGGTTGGCTTACAGCAAAGTTGGTGAGAACAGAGAGAGCTCATAATTTCCACACTTACTTTGTAATCAAAGGCAGACTCTGGAGAGAGTGAGTGGGGTGGAAACAAGGCCTTCATCCCTGCCGGTGTGGGCTTGAGGGCTGGGTCACATCAGAGCTACCAGGGAAGCAGAGCACAGAAAAACCGAGGACTTGCCTAGAAGCAGCAGAGCTTGCTTGTGTTAGGCAGCCAGAGGAGATCAGCAGAAACCTGCTCAGTAAATGCCTTCTGCAGCCAGAGGGGCCAGCCCTACTTGGGGACAATTCAGCTGTTTGAAGAGAGCACAGCATCCCCAAGGGATGGTGGAATCAAGTGCTAAATTTCCCCTTGTGCTCCTGGAGTAAAGAGAAACGCATTGGAGTTGACCTGGGGCCAGCCGTTTGCCCACCACCCATGAAAACCACTTTCTTATCCTCATGAATAACGGGGGTCTGAATTTACCAAGCGAAGTGATGGACCCTCCAGCCTGCTATTCATTACTCCAATTAACAATCAGTTGCCTGAAAAATGGGCCAATCTGTTTCTTGGGGAGCCACATAGAGAAAACCCACAAGGCGAGCCAATTAGCATACCAGTCCTCACCGTCTAGGGAATCTAATTTAGTTATTTGGTGGATCTAAGTACCGAAATATTGTTGTTTTGTTATGGAGCATATAATGTTTGTTAAATGGCCGAAATCCCCCGGGGTCCATATGCTGCTGATACTCCCTGCGTCCTCCCAAGCTGGCAGAGGCAATAAGGCAAAACTGTTTTGTCCCGCACATGGCCCCTGTATTTTGCTGGCACGACGCGGCAGCTGGACGGAGGCAGAACAAACCTTCGCCACCCAGGGTGGGCGGGATAGCTTCCCTCCGAAATAGTTGCACACTTGAGCAAGCCCATTGTCTGCCCAGAAAGTATTTCAACCGCCTCTTACCAGGCAAATAGTGCGCAGAGCCAGTGTTTGGACAACCTGTCTGCACGGAGCATTGTGCAGGAGCAATTAGTTTGCAAATTGCCCATTTGCACATCCGCGCGTGAATTAGTTACATTGCTCCCACAGGATTTGTTATTCTTATCGTTGCTGTTAAGGAAGACCCATGAATAAAAAAATTTATATGAACGACTTTCTCCCCACCAGCACGAAGTTGGAGCCTCTTCCTCGGCCAGGAGAGGCAGAGGGTGGATGGAGTCCCTCAGCAGGCAAAGAGGGACTCTGTGGGGTGTCTTCTCTTCGTGTTTCTAATCCTGTGGGTTGATGCTTGCGAAAAATGCATGTATTTTATTATTGGCTTTTCGCAAATATTAAAATGAATATTGTATGTGTTGTGTTAGAAAGTAATGCTGTATTAATTCTCTTAAGAACTGTGTTAAATAGAGTTTTAGGTTATAAAAAATGTTAAAATAGAAACTATGCTATGTAGGATACTTTTTCTACAGAAAGGACTCGCAGCGAGATAGCAGCCACAGGACACCTGAACCTTTCAGAGAAAGAGAATTTATTGCCCTCTTAGCAGAAGAAACCAGCTTCTTCCCATCTCGAAGGTGCTGTCAGGATTTGGAAGAAGGTGATGATGACCAGACAGAATCCTGTGTTTGAATAGAATTTATGCATCATGTATGAGGTGTATGAATATGCAACAGGCTATGGCTTTTAAGGGTTAATCCTCTGTTAACGTGGGTCCTTTTTCGGGCTCGTGCTGCCCAGAAAAAGGTACCTGGACGTCCATAACTCTTTGTCTCTATTGTCTCATATTGTCCTAATTCAATTTGTCCAAATTGTTATTACTCTAATTGTATTACTATTTTTTATAACCATTTTATTACTATTAAACTTTTAAAACTTTAAAAACAAGTGTTTGGCATTTTTCACAATGCTGGTGTAACGGGTTGTGCAAAGTTTTTTGCTCATTTCATAGCTTTTTTTTTCTTTTTTTTGGTTAAAGATAACACATGACAGCTGTCAGCTTGTACAGCCATTCCTGGTGCACATTCTCTGTGCTTGGAGACGTGGCCCCAGTCCTGTAACTGAGCTGCTCCTTCTTTTCTGGAGAGGTCCCACGGTGGGATTTTAGCAGCCAAAGAAACACCAGAGCTGCCAATGTATTCTGACTGATTTAGTGGCATTACTTTTATTCTGGCCTGAATTTGCTGGAGCTGCTGGAGAGTGACATTGGAAGGAAAGGAATGTGATGGAATGGACAGTCCTTCTCTATGTTCACACCACATTTAGTTCTCCAGTTCAAAATCCCAAACTGCAGATCACTGCAGCCTAATCAGCAGAAGGACAGTGTAGGTGAGGGGTGACTGTATCTGACATACATGGGCATTTTGGTCAGACACTCCAATTAATCTGTGCCTGCTCTCACCAGCTTTGCTCATTTGTGCAGGTGCCTAAGGGTTCTGCTGCCCAGCTCTGAACATGCTGATGTTTCTCCACCATCCTCTCACTGTCCTGAGCGGGGTTTTAGCTCAGTGTGCAGGTTCTAATGCAAGCA
>NW_005054341.1:5780266-5795684 GCF_000277835.1 Geospiza fortis | reverse complement strand
CTACTGCCAAGGCTGAGAAAAGTTAAAGAGAAGCAAGTTGTGGTCAGGTGATGTGAATGTCCTGCATGGACATCTGCTTTTCTTCGGGGAAATCTCAGAAGCTGATGTGGTAGATACTCTGTGGCATTAAAGTTTTTAACTTCAAGTCACCAGAGGCCACATAACAGCAGCACCCCACAAAAATAAAAACAATAAAAGGAAATCCATCTCTGCCTCATATCTTTATGCTGTAGGTTCTGACAATGTCTTTTCTGAGGATGAATAGTGTCACTCTGCCCCATGTGCACATGGCACTATGTATGGACAGTCAAGTTTGTAATTGGCACAGTTAAGAACAGCACATATTTTTGGCTGCTGTAAATAAAATTGGGGAATCCATGATGAAAAGGATATGTCCCTTCTTTTTTTACCCAAATTCATCTTGCTTCTGGGAGACAATGTTTTCCAATGAAGGCATTTATTCAACATTTTCTTAGCTATTTTAGGTGCCATTCCAAAGGACTGTCTCCAGTCACCATCTTTTCCATGGAGAGGTAGATGTGTTTTTTGAAAGTAAAAATCTATTTCTGCAAGTGGTTCAATTTGCTTGCACATCTGACCTGTGCTATTTAGTGTTGATTTATCACCTTTGCAAATGTGTTGGAAAATCAGTAACATTTAATCTTTCTTTGCAGCTCAGTGGTTGACCAAACTCCTCTGGGCTGAGCAAAGGCTGATGTTGATTTGAGGATTTAGCTGTCAAATAGATTGAAAACTTGCCAATATGGGCATAGCCAATTTTGTATTACACTCATTTCTACTTAAACCAGAATGAAATAAAATTCCTTTGAGAAGCTGTAGTAGTATTTTAACAGCATGTTTGCAATCTTTGAGCCAACTTATAATCTCATGGAAAAGGGTCATTTGTCTGTTCTGAAACCATAAAAAGCAGGACTTCCTGATGCTGTGTTAGCTCTCTCAAATTCTTTACACATTGAGTTACCCACTTTTCCCCCTTGTAAAGGAAAGGAGCACGTAGTCACCTGCAGCTTTCTCCAAAAGATGCGACCACTGCTTCTTTCCTTGTTTGAAACTGCAGAAATTTATTGGCTTAAAGAAAATTGTTCTGAGCTGTGAATGGCAGCCCAACAATCAGCATCTCGTAGAAAGGCCAGCTAACAAACAGGAGCTAAGTTTGCTCTTGGTAAAAGCAGGAACTTCCTTCTTACTTTCTTTGATTCTATTAGTCACGGTCTATTTCAGTGCTGTCTTTTTACTTCAGTGTCTATCTTTGCCAATTCCTGCCTCCTAGCTGGTACCCATTGGTGTGATGATTTCCCTGGAGCTGCTGCAGCATAAAGAAATTGTGTGATCCTCAGTCTCACCCCCTGATAGTCCTGAGGTTTGAGGAGCTTGGGCAGTGCATGGGGTAAAAAAGGATTAGGGTGCAGTTTCCTGCTACAGGCCGCTGCTCCTCGATCATTACTGTGGTCCAAATGCTTTGGGGAGTGGGTGACTGCTGCATTTTATTAAAGGCATGCAACTGAAATAATAATCGGATAAAAGGATCACTTATTGTCAAACGATTATGGAGCTGCATTATGTGATTTCATATCTTTTCCTTCAAAATCTCTGCATTTCAAACCAGCTTGCGGTTTTACTCTGTGCCATTAACACTTTGGTATTACACAGGAGTATATTTCACGTGGCAATTCAGTGGGATATGGATTATGTTATCAGGAAATAAATAAAATTTTGTCAAGTTGGCCTTGGCTCTGCTGGTGGTAATCATGAAATTGTTTGTCCTTAAGCTATGGCAGAGGATTGGATTCTTAAAAACTGGATAGAGAAAAATGCTTTTAGAGTGATTTCTTTACAATAAAAACATGATAGTCTTAAAGCTAACTGATAATCTTTGTGAGTCCATTCCATGCGAAGCAGGAGAGCAAACAGATTCCCAGCTGATATAAGTCAACATAGTCCCATTTGCTGGGAAAGCTGGGTCAGTCCACAGCAGCTGAGGATCCAGCCCCGTGACTGAAAGAATCCTCATCTTGCTGGCAAAACAAGGGAAAAGACTGTAACAGGATTTTGTGAGGACAAATAATATTACAGAGCAAATAAGATGGGCTGGGGACCAAACAGGATGATGGTTTCATTTGTCATTTCTCAAGATTTTTTTTTTTATTGGAATATACAACAACAGGTACAAGTTGTCTCGTGGAGCCGCTGAGGGCTGTTAACCTCTTTTAGTACAGTTTAGTGTCTACCACTGTCGTGGAGTTAGGCTCATGAATGGTACACCTTTAATAACAAAACTCCTGAGTTAATCTCCTCTAGAGGTCTGCGTGACATTACTAGCTGTAATCCAACCCTTCCAGGTTATTGCCGATGCACTTATGGGCATAAAACCTTCTTTGGGAGAATTAGGTATTTTCTCATTATGCGTGCCAGTAGCTTTTCGGTGAATATCGCTCAATTTCCATGAAAATCTGAGTTACTCTGGCAAGTTGCAGTTTACCTAGTCTATAAAAAAGGATCTTCAGAATTTTCTACTGATTTATCCTTTACCTACCTCTGCATTAGTCAGGTGAGATACTCCCTGAAGGGCTGCTGGAAAGTGAAAGCAGTTTGTTTTCAGAACAGGCAGATGCAGGATGTGCGTGGGGAAGGAAACGCTGCAAGCAGATGAGTCCCTGCTGAATGTGGAGTCATTTCAGGACAACAGCCTGGTGGTGAAACATCCATCCATTTCTGTTCCTTCCTCTGCCTGCAGGACCTCGTTGCCTTGTGTCCTGGGAAAATGTGCAGCTCCTTGGGTTCACCACTGACCGGCCGCTCAGAAGGTGTTTAAGGTTTCCAGGGCTGCATGTAGACACCTAAAGCCACAGCCTTTATGGGATCTCAGCTCCTGTGGGGAAAGTAATGCTTCATTTCCCAGCCCTTCTATGTCCTGGTTTAGCAAACTGCAAGATGCTTCATTTCCCAGCCCTTCTATGTCCAGGTTTAGCAAACTCTGCAAGGGACCTTCTCTTGCTTTGCTTGTCACGCTAATAATGAACAACCACAGCAGAGAGACTGGAGTGAGCACTGCAATGCCACCCCTCCTTGTCCCACAGATGCTTCACTGATCTTGTCCTCATCTGGGATGTCTGGGAGTGCACAGGCAGCAGGGCTGTACCAGGGGTGAGTGTCCATGTGCCTGTCCTCTGCCTTAGGAGGCAGGAGCTGACCAGAGCCAGCTCCCACACTCCTCGCAAGGTGGAGCAGGGAAATGAGGTCACAGCAGAGAGGGGTTGCAGTTTTGCCATCTGCAGAAGAGTTTGTGTGAGTTTGACTTGCTGGGTAAGTGGCAGGTGTCCAAGGCACTGGGAATATTGGAGAGCCTTGTCCCTATGGGTTATGGAAGGCAAGGAGAACTTTGCTGGCAGATGATGTCTCCAGTCAGGTCTTGCCTGCACCCAGCTACAGCTGCAAACCAGTGTTGGTCATGTGCTGCCCAGATTTTGTATTGCTGAAATGTTTGTGTGTACAGAAACCCTTGTGGAGACCATTGCTGAGATGTTCTCATGCGCCAAACTGTGCAACATGGAAATGGAACAAGCTGGTGCATTCCTATTTCCTGCCATGGCTTGAGCATGGAGGAGAAGCCAAGTGGGAGATGTTATAGTGTTTAGTACTGTGGCTGCATTGTGAGTAAACCCTCTCTGTTGCAATGCACAGGAACACAGCACAGACCTGTCTCCGTGTCCTCCATGCCCTAGAGAGCCAGTTGTCCAAGAGATCACTGAGAACTCATGGATAAGCTGGAAATTAAATTGAAGCCTCTCGGGTGCTTGAGACCAGTCACCTCCACCTTCTCTTCCTAACTAGCTCGTCTCAGGTCCTGTGTGCCATTCAGCTTAGGGAGCTGCCCAGCACTGGAGAAGCCCCAGACTGATCTGTGTTACTCCTGCCAGCTAGTTGTGTTTTGCTTTAAATTCATTGCTCTTTCTTTTCAGAGACTTGTTCAGTGGGGCTTGGCTTGAAGAGGGGCTGAAACGCCATCACACATTCTGTACCTTATGACAGGAAGTGTAATTAAGCCCCCTACCTCTTAAACACACTGCCCACCTTTGAATAATCAGGGAAAGCCACCACAAGGGTTAAACACTTTATTTAGATGGCTTTGTTTGTTACGTGTGTGCTTTGCTTGTTCTGAGAATTAACAGAAGATAAGCTAAAAGTTCATTTATAAGAGTATTAAAGGATAATTATGATGGAGTAAATGCAGCAGGTCAAAAGGCATTATGATGAACAGAATCATAATATAGGGCTTGGGAAAATAAGCTAAAATGTACAATGCCTAACATCACTCACTGAATGGCACAGAAAGTGTTCCTCCTGGCAGTTTCTCTCTGCTTCTTCATTCCCACTCTAAATTAAAATACCTCCATCAGCACTCTGCTGTTTGAGCATGAATATGTCATGATAATCAATTGCAGTAACTTAAATTAAACTTTTGGGCGGGCATAAATATGTGACCTTTTAATATCAACGAAATGATAAAAAAGATTTGGTAGGAAATCTGTTTCAATCAGATTAGAGGAGAAGTGGGTAAAGCTGATTACAAGCCCACTAAACACAGTATTTGGGCAGTATTTGTTCAGAAACAATAGCGTTAATTCTACTTTAACAAGTATTATCTGGAAAATCAATAATTAATGGTAACCCATTATCAACTTGTAATTTAGCACAGAGATTAAGTTGGGGGAGAAGTGAAAGCGAGTGAGCAACCTGCTTTTACTTGACCTGTCAGGCTGATGGATTAACAAGTGACAGCAGGGCTTCATATTTTTTTAGAGGAGAGGTGGTAGAAATAAGTCAATTTGGGCTTCTTGCTGTTTGGCACCACCTTGCCCTCCTGCCTCCTCAAGCTTTGCAGAAGAGCTTCCTTCTGCAGCCAGAGGGATGACATCTTCAGTGGCACTTGGTGCTGGGATAAAGAGGGGGAACATCACCCCTGGATCCATGGGATGCAAGGAGAGAGGTGAACAGAGGAGGGGGAAGGTGCTGTTTGCAGGGGGTGTGAGCATGTGCAGCAGCATCATCTTGGCTGGGCTTCCTCCAGGGGCAATCCCCTCTTTAACCTCTTTGTGCAACTCCCAGCTTGCCAAAGTGCCCCCTACCACGCTGCCTTCCTTGACTGACAGGACTTGTAGCAACGTGTGGGAATGCATGTGAGCAGCCAGATTTTCCTCTGCCAGCTCCTCCCTTCCCCTCACCACATCAGCTCTGTTTGGGGAAACAACCTTATTTGTGGTCTGTGCGGGGCGGGGACTCAGATGTGTGTGTGTGTGTGTGGGTTGGAAGTGGTGTGCACAACTTGTCATTGCAACAGATGCCAAAGAGATGATGGTTTTGTGAAGACAGCATTCTCCAGAGGATACAGATGTCCTGATCAACGATCTGTGTGTGTGCATGATTCTCTCAGGGTGTTTCTGTGCGTGTTTGCTGAGGCCAGAGCAGGCTTTTAGGAGAGGGACATCACTTTATTTCAGGTGGACAGCAGTGAGGCAACGCTTC
This sequence comes from Geospiza fortis, assembly GCF_000277835.1. Classification (NCBI taxonomy): domain Eukaryota; kingdom Metazoa; phylum Chordata; class Aves; order Passeriformes; family Thraupidae; genus Geospiza; species Geospiza fortis. Next base: position 5,790,140 of record NW_005054341.1, on the reverse strand, counting down.
TGCCTCCCTGCTGGTCTGCCCATCTTCTTCTGGGCAGAGGCTCTTTCTTCCCAGAGCTGAGTTACCGACCTGCTTTTGCAGTCTGTGGGCTATAGTGGTTTATGAGAGAAAGAGGGTAAAGGGAGGTGGGTTGAGGACAGTGGAAAGCAAGAAAGCCAGTGCCAGGGGGCGTGTGGAGGCCCTGGTGCAGCTGGACGTGGCTCTGCAGCCACCCACAGCTGGGATGCTCTCTGCCTTGCTCAAAGAGCACTGCTCACAGAAGACAAGCCTTTACATAGAGAAGAGGCAAGAATTCAGGAACATATCACCTCTTTTAGCAGAGTTAGAGCTGGAAACAGTGATCTCTTAGGCTGGTCTCATATTTCCCACCAAACTTGCCCTCGCTGTTGATGTGGGTGAGGAACACCACAGCAGGATGAGAAGCCCAGGAGCTGTACTTATCTCTCTGTTTCCCCTGGCTGCATCCTCTGTTTCTGGGCTGCCCTGGAGGGGCAGGGCACTGGAAGGCTGATGTCCAGGCCGGGCACAGCTGGCTCTGGGGCACAGTGTGCAGCAGGGTGGTGATGGGGGTTCCATGGCAGCCAGCAGGGCGGGATGCTCTGAGCAAAGGGAACAGATTGAAGGCAGATTGTGAGGGTGAAGTAGCACCGTGCTACACAGATAGGGAGTGGCTTCAGAAATGGCATTTAATCATTCAACATTAACACAAGACATCTGTCACCACCCTTGGCAGTGATGGTGCTACACAGCAAAACAATATGTTCTGGTGCTCCTAATCACAGGAAAAACACTACTTTTTTTGCAGAGAGTTCTTTTAGTGCCCGGCACAAATCCTTCTATTTTATTATAGCAATCCCAGCCAAATCCTCCAATAAATGGAGTTTTTATTAATGTGCAGCTGTTGAATGAGAAAAAAATAAAACTCAGAAATAAAAATGAATCCCTGAATAATCAGGCTGATCCCATGCAGTAAGAACAAACAGGCCGACCACATACTTACAGCTTTTTGGTATTATTTAAAAATATGGTCAGGGTTTTTCTTTCCCACTCTATTTTTTTTTTTTACACAGACCTGATTAGATTTTGCTCAGGAAGATCCAAGCCACTTCTGTGAGCTGGAAATGCAGCAAGGAGTGAGAGGATCTAGGATGAGGGTTACACCCAGTATGTGTGCCTGGTATTTTCCCACTGCCATGGTCAGGAATTTGCTTCATCCAGGGAAGAGAGTGGAGGGGTGGCACCGTGCCCAGGGCAGCTGGGGTTTGGCTTTGCAATGAGGGATGTGCTTGCAAAAGAGAAGAGAATGTCAAAAAAAGCAGGGTGGAAAAAGATAAGTAAGAAAAGCCGCCTGGCCATCTCAGCAGAGGATGGTGTGGTTTGCTTTAACTAGCTGCAGTTTGGTGCTCTTTGAGCTTGCCAGGTGAAATGCCAGTCAAAAGTGCTATTTTGCAGCTAAAAATGAAGGAGGAGCGATCCCATGGTGATGTGGTGGGTGAGGCAGGTGCTGAGCTGGGGGAAAGAGCAATGCCCACCCTGTGTTTAGCCCCAGGTCCTTTCCCTGTGCACATGTCCTGCCCTGCCAAAGCATCTGCAGGCTGTGTGTGATGAGGGGAGAGGCCTGCCAGGAACGGAACAAATCTCCTTCCTTTCTGCCCGCTCTGGCTGCCGGGAGATCTGCTCCAGCCCCGCTCCACCCACGGCCCAGCCGTGCGGCCGCACGCGCGCTGGGAGCCGGGCTAAAGCAGGTCCCAGGCTCCAGTCCAGCTGGCAACCCAGCCACCATCCAGGGCTGTTCCCTGGTGGCTCTGGCCCAGAGGAGAGTGCTGAGTGAGCAGAGATGGAGGGGACTTGCTGGAGCTGCCATCGGATGTGTGCAGGTGTATCCAGGTGGCTGAGACCTCAGAGAGCCCCATGGAGGCTCACCTGGAATTAAACCTCCAGCAGGAGGGCAAAGCCAGCCTGGGAAGCACCCCCAGAGCCAACAGGGCTTTCATGTTATCCCAGGTTAGCTGTGGGCATTGGGACAGTGCCTGTCACCAGAGGCAGAGCCTGGGTGATGTGAGGCAGGAGGGAATGTCCTGAGCAGATAGCACCCTGCCTACGAAATGGCACGACCATCTCTGCTATTCATTCTGATTAAATTCGAGCCAAAGTAAAGCCCTAATTCTTCTGATTAAAGCTTAGAAGTTAAGCTCTTCGGACAGGATGCGCGCCTTGCCCTGTGCTCTCCTAAACCACTTTGTCCATTCCATGACAAGACACTAATAACACACTCCTGTATGTTTCTTCTCAGACACTCATGATGCCCATTCCAGAGCGTGTATGATGTGCCTGGGACATCCCACCACTTCTGCCTGAGTGGTGGTATTTATATATGGCTATTTTGGAAGCAGGAAAGCAGAAGGAACTGCTCCAAGCAAAACAGAGGTCCACGTCTGCCAGGGCTCATCCTTTACGGATTAGGTTTTTCCTAGAGGAATTGCCCTGGGAGAGATGCCCTAACCCAGGCATGGGTTGGGGCGTTACAGAAATGCTGTGTTACCTCAGGTGATCTACAAGCATGGGATCAGCCTGCTGTCACTGCCCTGCAGGGAGTGGGTAAAAGGGAATTACTGTGGTGAGTTAGGGTGTCAGGGACAGGAGCAGATTTGTCACTGTCTTAGCCTCCATTTTTAGGTATTTACCCAGGGTGGCTCTGTTATGAAGCTTTACTTGAGTGCTCTGTGCCCTGCTTGTCTGCCCTGCAGGACTTTGTGAGGATGTGGGGTAGGACTGTGGATGAGGCTCACCTCTATCATGCTTGCCTTTAAGGAGAAGCTCCTGGCACCTGCTGGGAAGTGTGGCCCTGGGCAAGACCTGGGCTGCTGTGATTCCACAGGCGTTCAGCTTCATGCAGGGAATCCAGGAAACTTCTGTCTTGAACATCTGGCATGGGGAAGCTCTCCCATCCTTTCCTCCTCTGCACCACAGCCAGAGGCACAGCCTGGTATTGTTTGTCACAGATCAATGCATTTACCCATGTGGAAAAATGTCATTACCACCAGGGCTCGCCTTTTCTTTCCCCTTGAACCGCCCCTGCTGTGCTGCTGAGGGGCTGGCTAATTGCCTCTTTTCTCAGGTTGCCCCTGGGGATGGCTGCCCCACGGCCTGCCACACATCTCAGCTGCACTCTCAGGGCTTCCCCCAGCCAAAGGGGCTGCTTTGCCAAACAAATGAACACTCAGACACTGTGCAGGACCGTGGGGCTCTTTGTTACATCTCCTCCTGTGAGCTAAAGAAACAAAGGGGGAGTCACTTAAAAAGAGAGGGAAGGATGGATGATGGGCTCCCAGCCAGGAGGGGAGATGCAGGTAACCTGCTCGTCTGAGCATCCTGCTGGGATGGTCCCCAAAATGGGACTGAGGCACAGATTTCCTGCCCTGGGCAGACAAGAGCAGAGGGAAGGGAATTGCCCAGGGTCTCTGCTGTCACTGCTGTGTGCTCAGGAGTCTGGGAGTGCTTTGGCTGGGAGAGCTCTGCAGGAGCTGCAGAGGAGGCTGAGCTGGGGGATGCTGAAGGAAACTGGTGACCAGGCATCTTTTCCCTGTAGAAACTGGAAACTTTCTAGGTATCAAACAACAGGAACTAAGAGCAATTTTACTGCAATTCACTGCAATTTCCAAATAGGAAGAAAATACATCTGTTCTACTTTCAAAATCCATCATAGCCTCAAACCAAAAGGCAAGACTGCAGACAATAATCCCACAAAGGAGAAGTTTTCTTTCTCTTATTATTTTCCTTCCTCCTCTTTTTCCCAGAGTGTGACAACACCAATAATATAAATCCTTTTTGAGATGAATAAATAATTATTCATTGTCAGCAACATTCGATCTATCCATTTTGTACAGTATGTTGTTCCCTTTTGGCATCAAGGCACACCTTGACTATGTTAGAGGAATCCTTTCAAAGCAAAACCCAAGAGCTGGCAGAAAGGCTGGAAAGTCCTCTGTGCTAAAATCTGTCCTTTATTGTAGAAAAAAGTTAGTCCCACAAGAAAATTTTACAAGATTAACAATTCAGTGCTGCCAGTGTAAGAGAACAGAGGAAACGATGTAGGAGCGACATTGGTGAGAGCAGGGCTGAGCTATAAAAGGAGAACCAGGGAGGGAAGGTCCCTACGTGTTCAAAGATGCCCTTTCTGCATCCAAAAAGAAAATTGCAGAATGCAGTGTCAGAGCACAGCAAACACATCCCTGGGTACGTGGAGGAAAGCTGGGCAGGAGCAGCTTTCCTGCAGGATCAAGTAAAATGGGTGAAGTGAGCTATGGGAACGCTATCTGTATTTCTCACACCAAATAATGTGGTTGCTTACAAAGATGAGACAGGCAAGCATGTGTGCCTTCACTCTTCTGGGACAGAGGATCCATGCACATGAATATATTTATGTTATTTTTCTCTTATTTCTATAGCTCCTTTAGATGGTCTGTTTGGGGCAACATAGCTTGGGTAAAGGGTCGTTTGCTTGTGTGATGTCTGATGGGATTTGTGAGACTGCCACATGAGTCTTCAGCTAAAAGACCCCAGGGTAGGTCTCTTAGGAGTCCAGTTGTTAATGGGGGAGAGGGAGGACACTGTGAAACTCATTAATGACTTACCTGGTCTGTCTGAAAAGAAATGGTTTCTGTTGGGAAGCCATGCTTGAAAACTTCCCTGCTCAGCTGCAGAGAGGAGACAGCTGGGAAAGCCCAGGTGCCATTTGTCACAGCAAGCCCAGGCCAGTGCTGAGAAAGGGACCTGGACCTCTTTGCAGAGCCAAAAGCTCTGAATTCACCTGCAAGGAGAGGTGTCCCACTTCAGCACCTGTCAGCACTCAGGAGAGCTGATGGGGAAAGCCGTATTGTGGGTAAGAGTGAGAGTAGCTGCCTGTGTGCTGGTGTCCCCTGCTTTAATTAGGTTAGTTTCTTTCATGGCAAGTGCTGTCATACCAAGCTGAAAAATCAATACCATATGGCACAGCACTCAGATAGCAAACTTGGAGATTAATTAAAGGAGAAGTGCTTCTGTTAGGTCTCAGAGCACAGTGCCTGTGATTAGGCATGGCTGAACTGGTTTGGAAATGCAAAGGCTGGGCAGCACCAGCGCTGAGCTGGACGCTCTGCCACTCTGGGGTCAGAACAAACTGTGATTTCTTTACTTGCTGAAATCACTGGTTAACATGTTCTCCTGGATGTTCCTGTGTCTTGCTTCCAGGCCAGGGGAGGGAGGTGCAAAGGGAAGCATTTTTCTGGAAGGCTTCTGCTTGGTGAGGTGCTGGGTATGAACATGGAGATTGTGCTGCATGGAGGCTCACTTTACTCCTGAGCTGTGAGCTGGGAAAGCCATGGGAAGCAGGAGAGGAGAGGAGAGGAGAGGAGAGGAGAGGAGAGGGGAATCTGACTCCGTCTCTTGGGAAGTTTCATTTCCAGGGCACAGACCAGAGTGGGACAGTGTCTACCCCTCTTTTGGGAGTTGCTGATTTAATGAATATGGCAGCTATTGTGTGTGTTTGGGACCCTCACAGCCGTCTTCCTTCTGCCGATACTTTCTTTTCTTTTTGGCTTTAATGAGAGTTTCTCTAATTGACTTGATGATTTCTGTTTAATTAGCACATTTTGGAGGAATGATCAAAAAATAACAAAGTAATCAGACAAGCATAGTGCAAAGGAATAATAGCTCCTTTGTGGGGCTAATTGGAGTGGACAGTCCATCGGCTAGTTTGGGGCTCCTCACAGTTGGATATTCCCAGCCTAGTTGCGCCTTGTGCCCAGAGCTTCCAAACACCCACATAGACCCAGCTTTGGTAGTCATTTCAATTAGCTTTAATGAGCTGTGAATGAGCACCAAGGAGAACCGAGTCTGGCCTGACCTGTTTTGCCATTGCCCAGATTTTGCTTAAGGCTGTGGCAGCAGAGTTCGCCCAGAACCTGCATCAGGTGCCAGGCCCTGGGTAGCACCAGGCAGAGCATCTCTGGGGAGGGCTGTGTGTTCCAGCTCACACATCCTGTATAGGACAAGAGGGGGTTGCCCACGGGGATGTGAGATGGGCAGATAAATGGTACTAGAAAGCAACAAGTTTGGCAGAAGCAAGAAGGAGGGGAAGCCAAAAGCAGCAGCTGAAGGAGCAACCAGAAATTGGAGCTACTGGTGTTGTACCTGCTCCATCTGGGTTCCTTCCTGAGCACTCCGTCCCTCCTGTTCCCCTCTGGAACAAGCCCCAGGCTCCTCCCTAGGAGCAGGAACAGCACTTGCCATGGGCTACATCACCTACAGCTCCTTGGAGACACACAGGGTGAGCTCTGCTCGCTCACCAACCACCAGCCATGCTCACAGTTGATGTTGTAGGTGCAGCACCTTGCTGGCCATTTGTTTGCCCTGTGTTGGCTAGGAATTAATTAGGAGATGGGCTCCAGGCTGCTGTGACAGCTGTCTGCATGTGGCACTTCCCAGCAGTTTGATTAAATCTGTGACACTCCAGATGTGAGCGCCCTGTGCAGCGGCACATGGTTTGCTCTTAAACTCCGCTTAAACCGTGACTGCTCTTCTGGTTTTAATCAAAGGCAAATGCCTTAAGACAGAAATCTGTGCACAGGAATTAGTAGGGATGTCTCTAGGGTGTGTGGACAAGGAAAGGGACCCCCCGTGCCAAATTAGGGCTGACAACACTTGCAGTCAGCTGGGCTGGTCATGCTACAGCACTGAGCAGGTGGTGTGTGGCCAGCTGTGGCTGGGCTCAGCCTGCAAACCCTCTGCTTCACCCACATCCACTGGAGCTGCCAACAAAGCACTTCCCACAGCCTGACAGTGCAGGGAGCGCAGGTTCCCTGATTCATTTAACCTATTCACACTGCCTGCCTCTGCAAATCCATCACCCCAAAATGGTTTGGTACTTGGCCACTACAGATACCTACTCCTCACTGGCCAGGAGTGTGCACACAATCCACCACTGAGCCCTGCTGCAGCCTGAGGAAAGTCTCATTGCCTGCATTTCAAGGAGGAGGCTCGTCTGTAACTTAGAGGTGGGGATTTAGCCTTGCAAAAGGCACATGGGACTGGCTGCAACACCCCCCTCTTTGCTGCCTTCTCCCCTAGCTATGGCCTGCTTCTCAGTTCCTTTTCACCCACGTGTCAGAGACAATGCTGTCACAACAGCCGCCACTTCCCCGTGTTCCCAGCAGGATGTGGAGGAGGCAGAGGAAAAGCCCTTTTCCTTCTGTCCACGCTTATTGAGGTTCCCACCCTTGCCACATTGCCTTGTGTTGCCATCAGCTGGCTGCTCACCCTGCTGCACCTCTGGGTCACCCTGCACCTCCCTGCAGGAGGATTTCACAGGGCTGTGCCCCCCAGAGGCGGGCTGAGCTTGCCCTACACAGCAGGTGCCCAAGGGCTGTGGTGCCAGCATCATCCCTGGGGAGCAGACTCCAGCCTGCTCCTGTGCTGGTGTGCCAGGAGCTGATGCAGGTTGGAGTGTGGAGCTGGGGAGGAGGACTGGGCAGTGACTGCTGGTGCAGGTACCATGGATGGGTGTGCAGTAAGAGCTGGGCTTTTGGAGATGAGTTCTCCATCCAGCCTGGGGCACAGGAGCCTCTTCCACCCCGAGCTGCCTGAAACTGTCAGATGGTCCTTTATTATTGACCTGATTCATATCTAAACCAGGGAGGTGAAAGCTGTCTTATCCCATTACTAATCCCCTAAACCAGGCCCTTCAATACCTTCTCCTTGCTGCCCCCTCCTCATTGCTACAGCAGGTGGTTGCAGGATGAGCGCACATCCTTTGGGGCTTTCCCTGAGCCCACGGTGAAGACAGGGACTCCAAAAACCCGCCAAATGCTGGCTCTGGAGTTATCATCAGCTGACGAGGGTCTGCCAAAATGCTGCATGTGTCTGTAATCCCCTAAGGACTTCCAAGACTTGTTTCTGGGCTCTGAGTGGGACAGCTCCAGGTATCCATCCCACCACACGTGCCCTCCATCCTGTAGGTCATGGCAGGTGTCTGACACGGTGGTGGAGCAGGGGACAATCTGGGAACTGTCCCACCTGGCTGTGTCCCTCATCCTGCAAAGTGCAGCAGGGATGGGGGTGCTCCAGCATCAGCTGCAGGCAGCGCTCACCCCTGGGACATGGGACTGCACCCAGGCCGGGGTCCTGTGGCCTTGGGCTGCTCTGGTCGAGCCCCATGGAGGATCTGGCTGCTGGAGCACCTTGAGGCTGCTGGGCCGGCTGGCACAGGCACCCTGCCCATGGAGAGGGGGGGCAAACCCCAGGGAAATTAGAGCAAGGGGCGATGTTTGATGTTCTGCTCTTTAAGCGATTAATAATCTTTCGGCGTCGGAGAATCAGCTGAAAATCTTCCTTAGAAAATAATGAGCAGAGAAACATTTACTGATTAGTCTAATCCCAGCTAATCCTATCTGATGAGCATATATCAAGATATCCTTTAACTGATTTATTGTCCAAAGGACTGGTAGAGGTGCCCATCTTCACCATGGCTGGGGGAGCTGGGGGTGCAGCAGGAGTGTCCCCACAGCCCATCCCAGCAGGTGTGTCCCCGTCCCCCAGGGCACGGCCTCGCTCACCCTGGCCCTGGGCAGCAGCACCATATCCAGGCCACCTTGCCAGCATGGGGAGATTTAATCGCTATTTCCATTTCTGCATCTATCGGCTTTCTCTTGGGTTTGAGCTTTTATGTTTCATAAACTGATTAGGAGCAATTATACGTGCTTTATCCCCAAACTTTCCAAATGCCTAGGCCATATGCATATTTAAGGCTTCATCATCTCTCCCAACAGCTCAGCCTCAATGTAAACTGCTGAAATCAAGCTGATTCTGGGACAACATCAAAAATTAGGGTTTTAACCACTAATATCTGCTCGAACAGGAAATTTGTTGTGGGTGGTGGCCGGATTATGACTTCTAATTACTGTGGCAGATCCTCCCTGCCTAGCAGTGAAAGTCTCCTATTCCAGCAAAACTGCAGCAAAAGCACTTTGGAGAAGTGAAGATGCCCAAGGGGATCCCGGGGTGCTCTGTGTCTGGGCAGGGGGCAACTCTGGGTGGGGATGCTCCGAGCATCCCTTCATCCTGAGCACATGAACGCCCCGAATTGGTGCTCACACTTCCACACCTCCCAGTCCCCTCACACCCATTTGCCTTTCTTGGTGAGAAGCACGACGGTCCAGAGGGTCCCCCCCGCCAGCCCCCAGTGCCGGCCACGGCAATTATCCTAAATGAAAGTTATTGTTCTGCTAATCCTGGGAACAGCTTGCGATGGGAGATTTGGGTCTTTCTTTAATAATGCAAAGTTAATGCGGAGTCCCCTTGTAATTATCTTTATCAGAAGGACCCTCGGTTAATCTGACTGTCCAATGAAGGCCTGGATCAGGCGGCCCGTGTAAGCCGGTTGTAAATCATTTCCATCAACAGATGAAGGGAAGAGGGAAAAAAATTGCAGCCCAGGTGCAAGAATCTGGGAGCAAAAGGGAGCACGGAGGCCAGGCACCTCGAGGTGGCCCTGGCCCGGGTGACAAGACACCTGGGGTCAGGGGAGGCTCCTGCCCAGCAGCCCCTGCCTGTTCCCATCCCCATCCCTAGGGTGCTGAGCCCAGTGGGATGTCCCATCTGGGATGTGGGGCTGAAGAGTCCTGGGCTGGAATGGGGCTGCTGGGGAGTGTACTGCTGTGCAATGGAAGAGGGGATGTGGGGACACAGGGACACAGCAGGGAGTTCCTGGGAGGAAACCCGGAGAGGGAACCCAAGGGGATGTGAGACGGATTTATGGGGCGTGGAGGGGAACAGGGTGACCGGGCCGGGGCGGGACGGGCACTGAGAGGGGATCCTGGAGAGGGTCCGAGCGCAACCG
>NW_005054341.1:5772075-5779570 GCF_000277835.1 Geospiza fortis | reverse complement strand
TTTCACCTTTCACCCTCCGGCAATGCGGGCTCCCACCCCCTGCCCCGGGATGGCATCACCGGTGCGGGCTCAGCTGGGGGAGGGAACCCCTCCGAGCCCCGGGCCCGCTCCCCGCGGGCGGCTGGAACCGTGCTTGGGGAGCTGCGTTCGGGTGCCCCGCTCTCGACGGGAACGTGACTCTTCCCCTCCCGCATGCTGCTGCCAGATGAGGACAGCCTGTCTGGGGACGCCAGCGAGCTGAAGATGTCCAGCTCCCAGATCAAGAGGAAGAAACGCCGGCACAGGTAGCGCCCGGGAGCCAGGCTGTGTCCCCGTTCTCACCTCCTCGCTGCTGCCACCATCCTCTCGCTGTTCCTCTTCTCCCCAGGCTGCGGCGGTCGGTCCCCCCCCAAGGGGGATAAAGGGAGGAAAAGGAGGAAAGAGGAGGGCTGCAGCTGGGGTGGGGGGAGGATTTTCCGCAAGAAAACCTCAGTGTGGGGGGGCTGCCAGCCTCGCTCTTTGCCCAAGGGTCGGGACGGTGTGACAGGATGCTCTCTCCTCTCGGCAGGACCGTATTCACAGCTCACCAGCTGGAGGAGCTGGAGAAGGCTTTCAATGAAGCGCACTACCCCGATGTCTATGCCCGGGAGATGCTGGCTGTGAAGACGGAGCTGCCGGAGGACAGGATACAGGTAGGTGGCTGCAGCGGTCCTCTCGCTTCCGAGGAGTCTGCGGGCTGCCAGCCCCCGGCCGTCTCCTCTGCTCTGTGGCAGTGGGTGCAGGTGGTGGGAGCGTGGCGGCACCGAAGCGCTGCAGGGCGCCTGGGGGGAGGCTCAGCTTCTGCCTGCTGGCATCGAACAGCCTCCCAATGGACATGCAGAACCAGGGCACCGAGCTGGCCCCAGCAGTTGCTCTTTGCTGGCAACTTGGCTCTGTCCTCCCACTCAGGCAGGAGCCGGGAGCAATTTGGAGCTGCTGGGCCAAGCTGTGACACAGGAGCTTGCTCACTAGCTTGCCCCTTTGAGGGACACGTGGCATTTTAGGGCCTGATCCTGCTCCCCTATGGAACAGCTCAGTGGCTTAACAATGAGGTGGTGGTCTGGGCAGCAGCCTGGTTATATCTACTGCCTTGAACCTTCAAATAGAGGAGTGGGGTGGGAAGAGGGACCTGAGCACCTTCTGTTGTCATTGGTCCCTGCATTCATTGGTCCCTGCATTATGGAGCCCTTTTTCTGGAGAGGTTGGTGCTTTGTGGATCAGGCAGGGAGGCCCTGCGGGCAGGCGGAGCAGCGTCGGGTGACTTTGGCTGGGATCACCCTCCTGTGTCACCATCAGCCTGATGTTAACATGTGCTCCCTCTCCCTCCCTTCCTCCCCTCTCTGACACCCACGTGTGTGCCCTCCCTCACACCCCTCCCCACACGGTGTCTGCACACCCAACCCTGCACGCACCCCCATGGCTGACCTTGCCCTGGATGCGCATTCCCCGTTCCCCACGGGACACACACCGGCCTGTGGGGGCTGTCTCCTCCCCAACCCCACCCCTCCGTGCTCTCCTGGCTGTTACCCCTGAAGGTTTGGTTTCAGAACCGAAGAGCCAAGTGGCGGAAGCGGGAGAAGTGCTGGGGCCGGAGCAGCGTGATGGCCGAGTACGGCCTGTACGGCGCCATGGTGCGGCACTCCATCCCCCTGCCCGAGTCCATCCTCAACTCCGCCAAGAGCGGCCTGGTGGGATCCTGCGCCCCGTGGCTGCTGGGTGAGTGGGAACCTGGGGGGATCCGGGCTCAGATTCTTCTTTCATAGGGCTGCCCTTGCCCTTTTCCAGAAAGGAATGGGGCCTCCCTGGCCCTGAGCTGTACGCAGGCTGCCAAGTGCCCTCGGTTTTCCGCTTCCTCCTCGCAAAGAACAGCTAGGGAAAGGAAAACCTTTTACTGCTGTGTCAGACAGGTGCCTGCACGTGGGTGGGTATCACTCAGGCAGCATGGGAGTTGCAAGGCATCTAAGAAGTCACCACCCCCTGCTCCTAAACTGAAGATACCTCAGAGTTACCCTCTGCTCATTCCAGGTTGGAATGGGTCATTACAGCACACCTCTCTCTGTAAGCCTTCTGTGCCACAGGGAAGGTACAGACTAATTTTGCCACAAGGCATCCCCTCAGGCTACAGAGAGCAGGTGGCAGGACTCTGGATTGGGAAAGGCTGGTAGTTAGAGAGAGCTTTCCTTGGGATGTAGGCAAGAACTGTGGAAAGCAGCAGTCATTCAGGAGGTGATTGTGAGCCGTTCCAAGCAGAAATAAGCAACCAGTGTCCTTGGCTTTTCTCTCTCCCCTCTGCAAGGTATGCACAAAAAGTCCATGGAGGTAAGCAGGAAGGCAGAGAGCCAAGAGAAGCTGGCAGATGGCTGGCGAGTGGAGCAGGAGGAGGAGGAGGAACTCAAAGGGACGCAGGCCAGCTCCCAGAAGGGCTCTGAGAAGCTTGGGCCTGCAAAAGACTCGGAGGACACAGCCATCGACCTCTCCAGGACAGCCAAGCACGAGAAGAGGGGTGTGCTGAGGCAGTACATCAACGGGGACCCCCCCACGGAGCAGAAGGACAGGGACCACTGAGCCTGGGCTGCCCTGGAGGAGGCCAGACCTCACAGCGTCCTGGCGAGACCATAATATTTATTGATTTATCGATATGTATATTTTTTTTCTTAAATAACAGAACTTTTATCCGAATTCAGGGCATTTTAAAACTGAGCACACACATCCCCTCGTCCCCTCACCTTCAAGCTGTTCACTTTTCTCAGCAGAGCCAGGGTGGAGGGTGGCAGAGGGGACGGGGGCAGTGCGAGGACGGGAGCGCATTGCGGTCAGCACCGACTGCTGCTGGGGAGGAGCCCCCTTCCTTCCCCTCCGTGCTGGGACCACTCCCCCAGCTAGCCAGAAGCACAAAGAGGAGCAGCACGCTGGGAGTTGCTCCCTCCTCCAGCATGCAGGGGCAAGGATGGTGCAGGAGTTTACAGACGCCTTCTCCAAGCGCTTCCACCCCGGCGCAGCGCCCGTGTGCGAGTCCTTCCATGCCGAGCACACAAATCTTCCACCTCGAGGAGCAGCAGGGTTTTTAAACGTGGTAGGGTTCATCCTCAAGCTGGTGTAACCTGACAGCCAGGCAGGTTTATATTCCCTGAGGATCTAGCCTGCCAATGCAGCCTTATCACTGGATTTACACTGTGTATCTTCCTTAACTCGTATTTGGGAGAAGGGGGTAAGGAGGTTTTTGTTTATGCAATGATTTTGTACACTCTTGAATGTCACTTGCCACACTATGCATGATAGAACAGACCTTTTTGAAAAGCAAGCCATAGTACCCTGGAGCAATTAAACAATTTTGTGAAGTGACATAAGAAGATATTTTGTAATTGTCTGTAAAAAGTGTTAATGTCAGAGCCGTTTCTTGGTCACCCGATATTTATGTCTAAAAGCACTTTAGTAATCTGGATTTTTGAATGTGGCTCTTCCTGTATTGTCCACCGTTTATTTATTACACATCCATAAATAAAATTGTGGTGTATCTTTGGTTTTCATGCTCTGTATTGCAATTTATACCTTCCTTTGACACATCTCATGGCAGTTGCTCAGCTGGCCCATGCACATGCCTGGACAGCTCTCCTGGAACACCTCCAGTTTCATCTACCAGCCAAAACATAACGGAAAATTATCAAAAGGTTTTATTAAAATCTGAGTAATTCCAATTTGGAAAGTGTCTTAACACAGCTCAGGGGGTGTGTGGGGCAGGTACTGATGCTGTCCCTGCTCCTGCCTCTGCTGCTGGGCCTGGCTGCTCTCACAGATGTGCTGGACAGGGGGAGAGAGGGGGACAGTTCCTGGGAAGAGCAGAGCAGTAAGTGGCACGTGCAGATTTCCTGCTTTTCCCCTCCTTTGCTTGGCCAGACCCCTCCAGGCTGCCGGGGGGAGGGGTAACATATGCATGGCAAATGCGAGCTTTGCAGGGGGAAAAAAAAAAGTGTGCTGGGGGGGCTGTGGGGAGCACGGTTCAGGAAAGGACCAGCCAGGGCTTATTGCAGCAGCAATTAGGCTCACTGAGAGCCGAGACTTAGCACATTGGAGGCCTAATCCTGCCTGAGCAGCATCTGCAAACCTTTTATTTGGGCTGTGCCACGCTGGCACTGGATGCTTGCAATCCTTTTTATTTATTTTTTTTTTTCCCCTTTGGTCTGCCTGCGTGCAGATGGCCTGGCTCCTTGCCTTGTGCTGGCCGCAGGGCTGTGAGAGCAGGCACGTCACCGCCACCAGGGCTACAAGGGGAGACACTGTAGTTCCAGCATGCACAGGGCGCGCTCCTGGTAGTGCCTGGTGGGATCCCAGTGCTCACCACAAGCTGGGCAGGAGGAGCCAAGAGGAGGGCGAGGGGCCCGAGGCATTTTTCACGTGCTGGGAAGTGGCTGAGGGGTACAGATGCTGGTGGATGGCAGTGACTGCTCAGGAGCAGCTCCTGGTGACAGGGTCTGCTGCCCTCCTCGGAGCAGGGAGTCACTCAGCTGCTCGCTGCCTGCACTGACCCTGGCAGGGAAGTGTCCACTGTCCTCCAAAGTCACTGCTTGGAGCAGCAATAGGAGTAGGGCAGCCCATTCTTGCTGTTGCTTCAGGTTTGATCCATCCTGAGGTCAGTGGCAGCCAGACCCAGCCATGGCTCAGCCAGTGCTGGTTCAGTGACAAGAGTGTGACCCTGATGCAAGGCAATGGCTGCCACTTGCACACATCTCCACTACTCCATGTGAGACCCCACAGCCGTCCTGGTGACCACAACAGGGCCTGGTGCCAAGAGGTTCCCTTGGAAAGGAGCCCGGGCATCTCTCAGCCACAAGTGCTGCACTTGCTCAAGCAGAAGATTGTCACAGATATATTTTATGAAAAATCCTTTTGCTAGGATCTTTTCTCCTGAGAAGGTGAGAAGCTTCAGCTTCTCCATGTTTTGCTGTTTTTGAATGTGATCTGGAGAATTGTTTCCCCAGCATGTGAAAGTTGTTTTTACTTGATGACCAATGACAGCCACCTGTGCTGAGGCTGTGAGCAGTCACAAGATTTTATTATCATTCCTTTTCTTTCCTTGCTAGCTTTCTGATGAAATACTTTCTTCTATTCTTTTAGTATAGTTTTAATATAATATATATCATAAGATAATAAATCAGCTTTTTGAAACATGGAGTCAAGATTCTCATCTCTTCCCTCCTCCTGGGACCCCTGCAAACACCACCACATTTGGTGAGCCACGAGTGAGGAACATTGCCACACAAGATCCCTTCCATGTGGCCCAGGCAAGAGAAGTCAGTAAATTCAAAGCCAGTGCTCAGCACATGCAGATCTCTTCACTGACTGGAAGCTGACTGCCAGGCACCCTGGGGCAGTGGTGGGGGTGTCCCACTCTCTTTGCTTGCTTTCCCTTACTTTAAAGCACAGATAAAATGACCCAACCGCTGGTAGTCAGAATTTTCTTACGTCCCAGTGATGGGCCCAGAGCAGAGAAGGCTGCAGGGCTGCATTTGCAGAAGCATCTTCACGGTGCCACTTCCGTACAGCTTTAGCAATGTTAATATCTGTGTCACTTTGTTTTGGCTGATCCTCCCAAGCGGCAGGTTGGATTTTGAGACTGGGAGCTCAGCAAGCGAGTCCGAGCGCTTTGTAAGCGCTCCCTCGTGTGGAGCGGGAGAGGAGAGGGAGAGGGAGAGGGAGAGGGAGAGGAAGAGGAAGAGGAAGAGGAAGAGGAGAGGAGAGGAGAGGAGAGGAGAGGAGAGGAGAGGAGAGGAAGGGAAGAGAAGAGAAGAGAAGAGAAGAGAGAGGAGAGGAGGGGAGAGGAGAGGCGGCTGCAAGCCTCACTCCTTCCCCTTATTGCCACAGACCCCTGCGGGGCCGCGTCTGCTGTGCATACAGAATTCAAGAATCCTGCGGAGCTTGTGTTTCATCCCTCTCGTCTTGCATCCCCAACAGGCACTCGGTACATCGAGCAGTCTCTGGCAGAGGGCACAGGCGCTGATCAGAGCCTCTGACTTTCTCCAGACAGGCTGTGGAAAGTGCATATTATATGGCTCTACGCAGATATTTACCATATGTATTTTGATGTATTGATTAGTAGTGCTGTATTAACATTTTAATAATAAATGTCGTCTTGTAATTAAAAGGTAACTTTTGTAATTAAAACAAGAACTATGTTAGTGGGATTTTTTTAGCAAGGAATGAGGCACTTGCACCAGATAGCAGCCACAGGACACCTAAATCTTTCAGAGAAAAAGAATTTATTGCTCTCTTATCAGAAGAAATGAACTTCTTCCCACCTTGAAGGCGCTGTTAGGATTAGAAGGAAGAAGCTGACACTGACCAGACAGAATCCTGTGTTTGAATGGAATTTATGCATCATGGATGAGGTGTATGAATATGCAACGGGCTGTTGTTTTTAAGGGTTAATCCTCTGTTAACGTGTGTCCTTTTTCAGGCTCGTGCTGCCCAGAAAAAGGTACCTGGACATCCGTAACTCTGTGTTTCTATTGTCTCATATTGTCCTAATTCAATTTGTCCAAATTATTATTTCTCTAATTGTATTTCTATTTTTATAACCATTTATTACTATTAAACTTTAAAAATAATAAAAAAAAAGTGTTTGGCGTTTTTCACACAGGCCAGCCCTGTCCTGGGGTGCATCAGGCACAGCATCGCCTGCTGGATGAGTGAGGAAGGGGATTGTTCCTCTCTGCTCTGCACTGGGGCGGCCTCACCTCGAGTTCTGGGGGCAGTTTTGGGCGCTGCCATGTAAAACAGACATTAAAATTGTTAGAGAGCTTCCGAAGGAGGGCTACGAAGCTGGTGAAGAGCCATCCTTGTGAGGAGCAGCTGAGGTGACTTGCTCTGTTCAGCCTGGAGGAGACTGAGGAGAGAGCCCACTGCAGTCTGCAGCTTCCTCACGATTAAAGCAGTAGGACATTCGCTCATCTTTTGTCTGTGGTAACCAGTGACAGGACCCGAGACAACGGCTGTAACGCTGTATTAGGGGAGGCTTAGGTTGGATATTAGGAAAAGTTTCTTCACCCAGAGGGTGGTGGGGCACTGGAACAGGGTCCCCCGGGAAGCGGTCACAGCACCAAGCCCGACAGAGTTCAGTGGGTGTTTGAACAGTACTCTCGGGCATTCTCTGTGATTACTGGGGTTGTCCTGCGCAGGGACAGAACCTGGGCTTTGATGATTCTATGCGTCCCTTCCAACTCAGACTATTCTATGATTCCTAGGTTAATTCATCACTAACACCAATACAAGTCCATTCTTTTAAACCAGGTGCACGTGTCCAGCCCGCACAATCTCCTCAAGCTGCCACAAGCGAGGGCATCGAGTGCCTTTTCCCTCGATCCCACACTGCGCGGCCGTGAGGCTCTCGGGGGGCGCGGAACAGCAAAATCCCCGCCCGCCTTTTCGGCCACCTTCCCCCTCTGGGAGGGGGAATCCGGAGGCTCTGGCTGCAGGCTGCCGG
>NW_005054341.1:5755401-5770981 GCF_000277835.1 Geospiza fortis | reverse complement strand
GCCGCGGCTCACGGTGCGCCCCGTGTGCTCCGCAGAGGTACGAAAGGAGCGGCGCCGCGGATGGGAAGGGCAGCCGGTCCGTGCTGTCTGTGCCGCCGTTCGCCAAGGAGCTGCACCTGGAGATCGTGTGCTCGCCGGCGTACAGCACCCGGGGAAGCTACGACTGCGTGCTCTACAGGCACTTCGAAACGCCGCGGTGAGCTGTGCGGGGTGGGCGCTCCGGGCAGGTGCACTGTCCGTCTGTGCCCCACGCTGGGGATGTGCACATCCACACCCCCAGTGCGGGTGCTGTGTAGTTTTAGAATATCCCCTTGCATTGTCCTGTCAGGAGTATGCTTTGCTTGGACACAACACTTCTTGTCCTGTCCTTCAGAAGTCACCTTCAAGTCTCTGTGTTTTCTGTAAAAACACAAGTGATGCAGGGCAGGGAGGCCACACAACCAGAAGGATTTACTCTCTTTCACTGGTGAAACTCTGGGTTTTTTGTAGGCTGGTCCAAGAGGGAGACATCCTGTGTGTTCCAACATTTGGAAATGCCGAGTTTATAGAACTAAATGCAGACAAGTTCCTAAGGTAGGTCAACGCACTGTGGCTCTG
Organism: Geospiza fortis; assembly: GCF_000277835.1. Lineage (NCBI taxonomy): Eukaryota > Metazoa > Chordata > Aves > Passeriformes > Thraupidae > Geospiza > Geospiza fortis. The sequence goes on along the minus strand of NW_005054341.1, from coordinate 5,770,384 downwards.
TTGGTATCAGAAGAGCAAAGATGCTTTTTCATGATTGACTCTCTTGAAATCAGTTTATTCCATTCTGATCTGTCCCTGGATTTTAGTGTTTTATCTGTCTGTTAATATACTGGGAAGAGGGAAATGTTTTTGCTGGATTAATGAGGGCTGAAGCTAAGAGGGAGGCCTCTGTTAGCTCATTTGAATAGTCAGGAAGGGGAAAAAGGAAAAAAAGAGGTAGAGCAACTGATGGGGATAAAGAGTCAAGAGGAAAGGGTAGCTTGAGGGCAGTCAGAGCCACATAAACAAAGCAAAGTCGGAGCTGGGCTTCTCGACTTGGGACAAACAACAAAATGTGCATATAAGCCCTAGGAGTTCATGTTAGATTAACTTTCTGTTTGGCCACCAGTTCTGCCTTTCTTGGTTTTGCTCGAGTGGCTTTGCAACAGTTGTGCTAAATGGGAGAACATCCCCTTTGTATGAGGATAAGGGTGCTCCCAGTGGCATTCCCAGCATTCACATTGGCTGATCCTGTGCATACTGCAAGAGGACAAGAGTTTCTCTGCTTACCTGTGCTTATCAGCTGTCTTCTTGTTGACATTTATATTGTTCCTTCCTTCAAGATCTTGGCTAAGCACTTTAGAGTGCTTGTTTTTTTTCCCTTAGGTGGCCAGAGCTTTATTTCAAGGTGAAGAAGATCGTAGGCATGGTGGAAGGCGAGCAGTCCGAGGGTTACCTGGTGGACACCCAGAACTCATCTCTCTATCTGGTGAGATGTTGGTGGAGAGCAGAGAGAGGAGATCTGAGGCTGAGCTTTCACTGTGGATGACAAATGTACCTGTGGAGGCTTGTGCCTCCTGCCATTGGGAAATGACATTTCAGGACAGATGTTGTCACTTGGCACCGGTCTTTACTGGGTGGTGTTTTTGTTTTCTCACAGGTGGGTTCAACAAACAGCACTGTCCCATCTGCCCCAGCCCATAACAGCAGTGAGTTCTGGAGCAGTTTGTCTCCTGCGGGACTTTCTGACGTGGTGAAGCAGCTGTGCGATGCTCTCCGGCCTCACCTGCACCGTCGGTGAGTGAGAATTCCTTGGAGAGAGCCCTGGAAGAGAATTCCTTGGAGAGAGCCCTGGAGAGAGCTCCCCTCCCTGTCTGTTGCAGGGCCAGCACGCTGAGCGGCGTGGGCAGCGTTCTCCTCTCGGGGCCCAGCGGCAGCGGGAAGCTGATGGCTGTCAGAGCTGTGTGCAGCTGCCTCAACCTCCACCTCTTCAAGGTAATTCCTCCTGGGCTCAGTGGATTGGTGGATTTATAACAGACAGAGGATTATGGAAATGTTTTTTAAGTCGGCCCTGCTGCAGCCATGACACACGCCTATCCAGGAGCTGCTTCCACGTGCAGATGCAGACAAGTGAGGCACAAATAATGCTGAGATCTTCTCTAGCTGAGAGGGAAAAGAAAAGCAGCCCTCAGTTTCATGCTAGCACGTGTACCAGACCTGGCTCAAAATCTCTTGGCATATAAAACAGCTGCCCTGTAACTGTGTTCACATTCACCACCACCCTCTGCCAAAAGCAGTGAAGTGTCAGGTGGAATTCACTGGGGGTGGTTTAATGTGGAATATGATATAGTTCCAGCTGACTTGTCAGTATTAAGAATTTGGTTTTATGTCAATGGCCCCCTGAAAACTTGTGCTCTGCTCTCTGTATGTGTATAAAAAAATCAGATCACATTTTATGAAACAAACTTGAGAGTGGGTGCTGTTGCTGTGCAAATCCATTTCTTGACACAGCTTGAACATCATGCACAGTTCTGGTCTCCCCATCACAAAAGCATAAAATTGAACTGGAAAAATTCAGAGAAGGACACTGGGTAAGATCAGGGGTCTAGACCAGTTTCTTTGTGGGGAAAAGCTGAATAAATTCTTCAGCTTGAAAAATAATTAAGGGAGAATCTGATACAAATTTTTATGAGATCTTTTTGAAAGATTTTTCACAAGAGCTTGAGAGGTCAGCTGAGCAGGGCAGGTGTTTACTTTTCCCTGTGCCAGCATGAGGCCTGTGACTGTCAGATGAAGCTGGTGGGAGCAGGCAAGCTGAAGGAGATGTTTCTCTGTGTAGGTGAGAGTATTTGAATGAGAAATTTACTGTTAGAAAACCACATCTGACTGGGAAAAGCCCTTTGGATAGGAATGTTATGTGCCTGGATGGCCAAAATGAGGTCTAGCACCTGTCTCTGTCCAGCACAAAAGGTTCTGGGCACCAGCAGAGTCTTCAGTGACTTGTTAAAATTGCTGTTTTCTTCCAGCATACCTCTTTTGTTCACTCTGACAGTCCAGGATTATCCCACAAATGCTTTCATTCCCTTGAATCTGTAGAGATACGTTTGCAAAAGTGAGAGGAAGTCATGTAGTGACTTTTCTAGGAGACTTTCTGAAATTCTGCAAGGACATGGAAGAAGAAAAATGGAAAGAATAGGGCTGGAAGGTTCCCCTTTTTGTGGAAGGATATCGTGGGCTTGCTCCTTCTTTTGGTGGATATTTTGAGAGTAAACTCTTTTCCTGTTCTTTTCTCTCCAAGCAAAGCTGTAGGACTGGGTCAGTGGAGCAGGTAGATAGTGCCTTGGCTTGCTGCTGTGCAGCTCATCTGGACATGATCCTTTGTGGTGCTGAGCTCTGACTTTTCTGAAGATGTGCCACAGCTCTTTGGATCCAGTGCAAGATTGCAGGGATTTCACAGGACCCTCAGATCCATGTTTAGGATGTCCTTGGAAGCACTCTGTCACTGTCATGTCCTGTCAGGTGGCCTCAGGTTCTAGTGGGGTGTGTGTGCAAGGCTACAGCTCTGGTTTCAGGGTTGTGTGCTGCTTTTAAAGACTAGCACACTTACTGTTAAAGACAGAGATGCTTTCTGTCCATTTTATTCTCCTACCCCAGTTTTTACACTCTCCCCTCTGTTTCTCACTGACTGCAGTGCTTACACTGCCATTCCACCTGCTCTTCCCCTTCTCTGACTGCTGTGTCTGCCATCCCACCAGGACACAGTAATTCTTCCCTGCTCTAATATCCACCACTTGATAAACAATTTTTTGGCCTTTCTCTCTGCGTTTCAGTGCTTGCATACAGATACTGCTGCCATTACAACCCTAACTCCTGGGTTTTTTCTGTAGTACATGGAGCACAGGAGTTCCTCTGCACTGTGTCCTTTTCCTTGCCCTTTAGGGAGCTGTTCTGCCTGCTTCAGGCTGAGGATGAAACTCAGGGAGTCCTGGGGATGGTTGAGTCTCCCTGGACAGCCTCACAGCACCAGGAGCCAGCACTGCCTGTTCCCAGGCTGCTGTTCAAGGCTCACCAGTCACCTCTTCCCTTGGATGACTTCAGCAAGTGTTTGCTTTGTAAACAGTGTCTGGGCCTCTTGCCATCTCTAACTTCCCCCCAAACACCCATCACCTTTACCTTCCTCCTGCACTTTGAGCCTGTCTGGCACTGGTTGAGCAGTTTTCTGGGCCTCCTCCTCTACTTACTGCACTGTTCTGCAAGATACTTTGTTCTCCCTGTCTTCCACAGCTCTCATCTCCTTCCAGCTCTCATCTCCTTCTCATCTCTTCCAGCTGAGGTTGCTGAGCTGTGATATCCACTGTATTGATTTCTGTGCTCCCTTTGCTTCACCTTTTTCAGATAAGACCCTCCTGCCTACCTCACCTCTTGCAGAGAAGCAAGAGACAGCCATTTATCCCTGCTAAGGCATCCAGAATGTGCCTATTTTGAATATGAACCTGAATGTCATATTCAGGAAACATTGGGAAATACCAAGTTTGATCTCCTCTGAGCCATGAATTGCCCGTGCAAAGCTTTGTGGAATGTTGTCCTATGTCCCCCCCAGCCATGCATGTTGCAACTGCCTTGTCTGTGTGTCTGGCAGGTCGATTGTGTCAGTTTGTGCAGTGACACCAGTGCAGCCACAGAGGAGAAAGTGCAGGTGGCCTTCAGCCAGGCCCAAGAGCTGCTTGGCAGAGAGCGAGACGGGCTCGGGGAGGACGCCAGGGTCATTGCTACCCTCAGGCAGCTGCTCCTGGACACAGACCCAGCACTGAGGTATGGACCCTGCACGTTTGCTGTGGGTATTCAAGGTAATTGTTTGCTTCTGCCAAGGGAGAGTGAGTTGGCACGTGTGATGGCAGTGTAAGAGGTGCTTCCACAGAGCTGAGAGCATGCACTGTCCCCTTTCTCCCCACAGCCACCCCATGCTGGTGATTGGCACAACCTGCAAGCCCCAGAATGTTCCCACAGATGTGCAGACTGCTTTCCTCCATGAGGTGAAGATCGAAGCCCCTTCAGAGGAGCAGAGGAGGTTGATGCTGAGCATGCTGACTGCCAGCCTGCCTCTGGGCAAAGAAGTGAGCCTGTCCAAGCTGGCCCGCAGGACTGCAGTGAGTAAAACCACAGCAGCACGTGGGGATGGCCAGGCTGGCAGTGCTGGGCCAATCTCCCCCAGCTGGCCTTGGAGAGAGGGGGTAATTCCCACAGCCCAGACAACTTCTTCAGTGGTTAATCCTGGTGCTCAGACATCAGCTTTTAAATGCAGATTTCTAGTCCACACCTTTTGCAGAGGTGTTGGCTGATGTTCACCTCTGCTAATAAAAAAAAAATTAAGCTAGAGCCTTGAAGCAGGAGCAGCTTGCTCAAGGAATGGCTCTTCAAGGAATTTTTCCCTGTGCTTTTTATGGCCTAGGTGTAGCTGTGGTGAGGGACTGAACTGATGCTCTTTGTTTCCACATTCACAGGGATTTGTGCTGGGAGATTTCTGTGCCTTGTTGTCCCACAGCAGCCGGGCTGCTTGCACCCGCATCCAGGCCTTGAGGTAGCACAGGCAGCAGGGTGGGGAGGGCAGGGGCTGCAGCCACGAGTGGGGCAGAGTCTGACTCCTTTCCCTTTCTTTCCTCACCAGTTTTCCAGGCGGGCTGAGCGAAGAAGTGGAGAGGGATTTTTGCACTGCGGGGTTCCCGGTGCTCGAGGAGGATTTTAGTGCTGCACTGGAGCAGCTGCATGATGCCCACTCACAGGCAGTGGGAGCCCCAAAGGTGAGATGTTGGGGCACAAGGAGGGGCTGGGTTCTGCAGAGCTCTTGGCTCGAGATGCCCATCACAGATCTTGCAGGGCTGTGTTCTGACACGTTGCTTCCTGCTCTGTCCTCCCATATATTCCCTCAGCTTTCAGTGGGAAACAGTCCTCTGGACCTTCCCCCATCAATTTTCTCCCTCTTGGCTTGGAATTTGTCAGGGAAGCTCGTGCAGTGCTAAATGCAGACCAGTGGTGCTGGAGGGGTGCCAGCTGTGCAGCTCAGCCTCTTGTGGGGCTGAGGCTGCCTTGCTGAGATCTCCCCAGCCACCTGGCCTGAGGGAACAGGGAGGCTGTGGCACAGGCTGGTGAGGCAGTTTCTCCACAGGTGAGATAAATCTTAGACTTGATCTCTGGCCTTGGATGCTGCTTGAGCTGAGATGGACTTTTCTGACAGGCAGACAGTTTGAAGGACTTGGGGTTTCTTCAGAGAAAGTGACCTGGAGAATCTGAGAAAACCAGCAGTCAGCTGCTCATAAGGGGTGTGATCTGCCTCTGTCAGCTTGGCACCCAGGGAAGCAGCATTTGGGGTGACTGGTTTGGCTGGGTAATGTGGTGTTAGGACCAAGCAAAGTGATCAGAACCTCTTTTCCATGCCCATGAGTGCCAACAACTGAGTTCAGCACAGGACAGGAAGCCTTGGCCTTGGAGCAGTTCCTCTGGCACCTTCCCCAGCTGCCCACTTAATTCATGCAGTGATCTCTGTTTTGTGGTGTTTGCCAGGTTTTCTGTAAGACAAATAACCACAGAGCATGCTCAGCAGTGAGCTGTGTGAATGGGAGTTAATTTTGTTTGCATTTTACATTCCTTTATTGATTTCTTAGTAATTGGTTGTGGTCAGGAAGCCCATTAGCAGACCTGGATACTCTCAACATTGCTTTCAGTTCCCTGCTTGCACTTTCTGGTTAGTCACACGTTTGTCTGCACTTAGAGCCCGAGCCTTCTGGAGAGAACTGATTCCAAACCTCCACTTGTTAACAGTGTCTGCACCCTGTCTTAGACTTACAGTGTGCCCCCCTGAAAACAACCTTGCTGCAGTTTTCCTGTGCTCATGACTGTAGAGCTCTCTCTAGCAAGGCAGGATGAGCAAAAGTGCAGAGGAGAGGGCACCTCTTCCATTCATTGTCGCTGCAGAAGAAGGGCCTGTGACCTTTTTCTTTAAAAGTTGGGTTTTTTTTCTGAAAATCCTTGTTTTGTTTGGCCTAATTTTCCTGGTGGACAGCTAAAGAAATAAAATAAGATAACATCGTTTCCAGTAGTGAAGGAAGGAGATGCAAATTAGCTGAGGGGGGAAGAATTTTGCCCTAAGCTATTTTTGAACTCCCCACTTGTGCTGGCACCAACAGCCAGCAGGTGGGGGGGGAAGTGTGGGGCTTTCCCAGGAGAGCTGCTCTGACTCTCAGGAGGATGTCATGCATGCTGGGGCATTCCAGTTACTCCTAAAGTGGTGAGCAGAGCAGCAGCATGCTCTGGGATAGTTTTGCCCAGCACAAAATAACCCAAGAGGCCTTGGCTCACCCATCTCAGGTGTCTTCTCTCTGTTCTCCATGACCCCTCATGTTTGCAGCTGACGCCCTCATGAGCATACATGGACTTTGTTCTTGCATCCCCCTTTCAAGAGCAGTGAGTGCTCCATACACTGTCCTGCAGGATGTCTCTCTGTCACATCCTCCTTGCCATCACAGAGCTCCTGGCAGCCCAGGTTCTGTCTCTCTGCAAGGTGTGAAGCCCTTGCACAGTCTCTGTCCTGAACACAAGTCACTCATAGTTGCAAGACCCAGATTTCTTTTTTTTTTTTTAATTTTTTATTCTTATTTTTACCTTCCTCATGCATCCCAAAGGCTGCCTGCAGCAAGACTCTCTCCACTCAAAGCTGCAGGCAACCCTGGCAGATACTTTCCCTGGGGTATTTTTGCTGACATAGGATCCCAGGGGCAGGACTGGAGTCCTCCTTCCACTGGGATCCTCCTCCCAGTGGAGGATTGGAGATGAAGTGCACTCTGTGAGTGCAGTATGCCTGGGGATGTGTTTGTACAGTTTTGTTTCTCCCTTGCAAAGCTCAGAAGAGGGGAAATGTGGTTTCTGGATACTGGAGCTGCCCAGGCACGCTCAGGGCTCAGGAGTAAGTGCTGACAAGGATTCTCCCTCTCTTGGCAGATCCCCTCGGTGTCCTGGCAGGATGTTGGTGGGCTGCAGGAGGTGAAGAAGGACATCCTGGACACTATCCAGTTGCCCTTGGAGCACCCAGAGCTGCTGTCCCTGGGTCTCTGCCGCTCTGGGCTGCTGCTCTACGGGCCTCCGGGGACAGGGAAGACCTTGCTGGCAAAAGCTGTGGCAACAACATGCACCATGACATTCCTTAGGTGAGGAGAAATGTGAGGGGGGGTTCACACAATGAGACTGACTTCCTGCTGGCAGGGGATGGGTGTCTCTAACTGGCTTCCTCTTCTCCCTGCCCCACAGTGTGAAAGGACCAGAGCTCATCAACATGTACGTTGGGCAAAGCGAGGAGAACGTGCGCAATGGTGAGGACGTGCATCCTGCTCCTGCATGTGGGGACATGGGGCTTTTCTGTAGTGCTACAGGGAAGGAGGCAGGGCTTAAACCCCCCTTCCCAACTCCCACCCACAGCTCTCAGCAAGGGCTTGGACCCAGCTGTCTCCTACAGTCCGTTCCCTGCTGCCTGCAGCTTCCCCTCCTGCTCTCTCTGCTGGTGTTGCTCCTGTCCCTGGTGTTCCTGATGGGACAGCAGCTCCTCAGAGACACAGCTGAGCCTCAGGGCCCATCCTGCTCAGGGCTGTCTGTCCCCATTCTATTGAGACACTCGGGCAGGAGCAGTTGGTGGTGGTGATACAGTGGGCGTCTGGTTTCCATCCACACTTCTTTCCTGCTGGGAATGTAGCAGGTCCTGTTGCTGTTGACTGCTCCTCCATGTCTTTTTCACCTTTTGTGCTGTCTCCTCACAGTGTTTGCCAGAGCCAGGGCAGCTGCTCCCTGCATTATCTTCTTTGATGAGCTGGATTCCCTGGCCCCCAGTCGTGGGCGAAGTGGAGATTCAGGAGGTGTCATGGACAGGTGAGTGAGCATCAGGTGTCCTTGGGAGAGCAGGATTCCTGCCTCAGCTGCAGGCAGTGCATGAGATTGCCCTGAAAGGCATAGTCCATTCCACCTCTCTTTCTCTGTTTTTCCCCCTCTCTGCTCTCTTCAGCTCTCAGCATGGCCTGTCTCTTCTTTCTGAGCATTAGTACTGCTGTTTGCATTGCCTCGGGTTCCCGATTGCCCAAGCTAGTTGTGCAAACATTTGGTTAAGACAGTCTCCTCCATCTGCTTCTGTGGCTGCCAAGTGCTCCCTTTGGCCTCTCCAAGGTCATCCTTCACACCCCTGTTGTTCTGTCCTCCTATTAGCTGCTGTTTCCCTGTGGTGGGAAACCTTTCAGGTGCTCCTGGTAGAAGCAAAGTGTGTATAGCTTAGAGATACCCAGAAACAGGGTTATTTTCCCTAGGCCTCCTCTGCTCTTCTGCTAAGCTGGCAGTTCCCATCCAGTCTTCCTGTTCTGATGGACTGTCTGGGATTTGGAATACTTTGAAGTGAGCCCATGTGCTTGCTGGCTGTGCTGATGGAGAAGTCTGGATGGCTGTGTAAGGGCTGTGTAAGAGGTCTTCAGGGAAGAGAAATAGAAGAAGTAGGAGCTGAAGTCTGAAAAATGGACCTGCCACTGGCCTCGCTTCTTCCTTTTTCATTGGTGGCTGAGGGAGACACTGGGTGACTTGCCAAGTTCTAAGTATCCTGTCTTGCTCCCTGCAGAGTTGTCTCACAGCTCCTTGCAGAGCTTGATGGCCTTCATTCCAGCAGAGAGGTGTTTGTCATTGGAGCCACCAACAGGCCTGACCTCCTGGACCCAGCTCTGCTACGGCCAGGCAGGTATGTCCCATCCTGCCCTGCCTCACTCCAGGGGGGTTCCCCACAGCTCCTCAGGCCCTGGTGAGCAGGACTGTGTCCCCACCACGTTCCCTCTGCAGAGATTGTTTGTGAAGGCCCCTGGCTCACAGGAAGCCTAGAGGGGGCTGGTGCCTGTGGCTGTAGCAGCAGTGTAAGATACCACGGCTTGTTGTCCCCACCGCTCTGGTTACTGCCCCAGCAGCACAGCAGGGCCATGAGGGACCTGCTGTTGCACCAAACAATGGCAGGAATTGGTGCCCCAGGGCCCTTTCTGCACAGCTGCCCCCCAGCCAGTCCTCAAGCCTGTGACTTGCTTGCCCTGGGGCAGCACTTTGTATCTGCTCTTGTTGGACCCTGGGTGGTTCCTGTCTGTCCATTTCCCCAGCCTGCCGCTGTGCCTCTGAGCACTTGGGCTGCTTCAGGCTCTGTATCATCCACAAACTGGACAGCAAAAGGAGCTGTCCTGCAGCTCCTGGTGCACAGGGCTGAGCACTTGTGGCAGGTTTGCTTTGGCCTGTGCCCAGCTGCCTTCTCTGTGCTAACAGGTTTGACAAGCTGGTCTACGTGGGCATCAGCGAGGACCGGGAGTCACAGCTGCAGGTGCTGAGTGCTGTCACCAGGAGGTGAGTGACCCTGTGCTCCTGCAGCCTCCTGCCACCACCTTCCAGGGGGTCACAGCCCTCCTGGGGCTGATGCATGACGTGCTCCATCTTGGATTCATGTCTGAGCCCTGGGGAGCACCTGAGGTCGCCAGTGGGTAGGGCAGGAGGATGGAGCGATTTCCAGAAGCTGAGCTGGGACTGGTTTTTCTGCAGGATGGGTGGAGCTCAGCCTGCCTGTCCAAGGGGAGGGGTTGGTAGAGTTTTCCAGCCACTGTGCTCTTCTTAAGGAGCTCAGCCAGATCCTGAAGGTGTAGTAAGACTGCAGTGCAGCTGCAGGACAGGAAGCTCCCATTTGATTCCTGCAAGAGAATTTCCCCTGCTGTTTGCCAATCCAAGTGTGAAGGCAGCTCCATTCAGCTCATTGCATCTCCTCCTGTGGTGCTCAGGGGTGTTCAGACTGTGATCTGTGTGTCTTCCCAATCACTGGTTGTGTGGGATCGCTGAGCAGCAGGGTTTGACTGCTTTTCCAGCTGCTCTGAGCTCCTGAGAGCACCTCTGGAGGGAGAGAAGCAAGCCCTGCAATTGGGGTGCAGAGGTACCCCCCACCACAGCTGGGTGAGTGGCTGTGACTGCCTCTGCAGGGACTCTGTCCTGGATAGCTGTGATCACCTCTGCCTATCACTGTGAGTTAGTAGGAGAGGTGAGAGTGTGGGCTGGCTGCAAGCAGCTTGTCACACCCTGTGTCTTGGCCACCATGCCCTCCAGCAGCTGCTGCTCATGCTGAGGGAGGCTCACTGTCTGCAGCGGGGCTCTCATGGGGTGGTTTGGTGTTACAGTGGTTTGTACTCTGTCATTAAACATGTTCTCATCCAGCCATGACTGTAGGTTGTTCCCAGACATGTGGAACACTTCATTTATCCAGGTGAGAAGTCAAACACCAGTGGCATAAACAGATGGTGTTCTAGAGAGTTCATCCTGCACCATGGCTCCAAGACTGCTCCCTGCATCCTTTGTGCTTCCTAGCTTGGAACCAGAGAGGCCCAGAGAAGCTGTGGATGCCCCATCCCTGGATGTGTTCATGGATGGGGCTTGGAGCATCCTTGTCTAGTGGAAGGTGCCCCTGCCTATGGCAGGGGAGTTGGAACTGGATGATCTTTAAGATCCCTTCCAACTCAGGCCATGCTGTTTTTCAAAGTTTCCTTTGATCCTGCTTAGCAGGAGAGAGGACCTTGCTGCAGGAATGTTTCAAAGAAAAGTGACTGTTGAAAAAAACAGTAAAGCAAACTTTTTTTTTTGTTGAGCATGCAGAGCACATTCTGGAGGCAGCTAAGCATGAGTACTCTGCTTGTTCCTGCCCAGTCACACTGGTCTGGTTTTTCTTGGCCTTTACACCTCTGTTTTTCTCTCTTGGCAGGTTTAAACTGGATCCTTCTGTGAATCTCACCAGCATCCTAGAAAAATGCCCAGCTCAGCTGACAGGAGCAGACATCTATGCCCTGTGTTCAGATGCCATGATGTGTGCTGTCAAACGCAAGGTGGAGTGGATTGAGGAAGGTAGGAGCCCTGCCCTTACCTGTCCCAGCTGTTGGAGCAGCCCAGCACAGGGGCAGAGGGGAGAGTTGGCACTGCTGGTCGCTGGGCTGTGTGAGGAGATCCTCAGCAGCTTTGGGACCACAGTGCTGGGCTCTGGGTTATTGCCAGGCAGGCAGTTTGTGCAGATGTGGTCATCTCCACCTCCAGTGCTTGGCCCCAGGGGGAAGGAGAGAGACACAGCTTTTCCTTTGATGGCTGGAGAGTGGGCTTTTGGATCTTACCAGCTGCTCCTGTTCTCAGCCCTTCCATGTTGTTTCTCTCATGCAGGGCTGGATACTGAGAAGTCTGCTCTGATCCTGACCATGGAAGACTTTCTGCAGGCTGCTGCCAGGTTGCAGCCATCAGTCTCTGAGCAGGAGCTGCTCAGGTACAGACTCATCCAGCAGAAGTTTGCGGCCTCCTAATGCTCAGCAGAGCTGGGACTGCAGAACAGGCACAAACAGGCACTGCCTGCTCTCCTCTGATGCCTCCTGGGCCCCCTTCTTTTGAGCTTGGGTGGAAATGGTGTCTGTGCAGTTTCCCAAGCCAAGGCCTCGTGGAAGTGCTGCTCTGCTCATCCAGGAGGGTGGTGGGCTCTGTGAGGGTCCCTCACGTGTCAGCAGTGCAATGTGGCTGCTGGGAATGTAGCAGGGTGATTTCCTTGCAGGGACAAAGCTGTGGGCAGTAGTGCTGTCTCCATGGCTGACAGGCCATTCTTTGGTGGGGAGCAAGGCTCAAACTGCACCTGCAGGGCTGGAGGCAGCTGCTTGTTGGGCTGTCAGCCCCCAGTGAGAGGTGCTGGCCAGAGGGGCAGCAGGACACAGGGCACTGCTGCTCCAGCTGGCCTGGACTTGACATAGTCTCTGAATAAATACAGGTTTTTTTAGCACGAGGTGCTCACTGCCTGACCTCAAGTTGTTGCTTCTGTTGGTGTCTGTAGGCTCAGGAAGGTCCCTGCAAATTTTTGGGTGGGCTGGGTGGTACAGAGAAATCATTGTCCTGCAGGTAAAGAGGGGAGCACACCTGTGAACTAGAGTGGGGCCACTCTCATTCTGCCAGAATGGCTGGAGCCCGTGGTGGATGAGGAAGGCCTGAGGGAGAGGCACTTGCTTGGCTGTGAGCTGAGCTCCCTTTGCAGAAGGAGCCCAGTTCTTGCTGGAGACACTGGGTGACAGGACATGAGGCAATGGGAGCAAGTGGCAGCAAAGAAATTCCCATTGGACAAGAGGAAAAACTTGTCACAGGGAGAGGGGGAGCTTCAGCCTTGGAAATACTCAAACCTTGTCTGGAACAGCCTGGAGCTGCCCAGTCTGCACTAATTTGTGCTGAGCACCACTTGGCCCAGACCCCCTGAGGTCTCACCTCCCTGTGTAGCCTCACAGCAGCTGCTGGTGGCATTGCATATCCCCTGCTTCCCAACAAGTGTCACTGGAGCTGTGTTTGGCAGCTGCTGTGGCCAGGTGCCTGCAGCTGCCCTCAGCTTTGTGCAGCCCAGGGAGTTGCTGGTGCCAGGTTTTGCCCCAGCTGCTGTAGGTACTGAGCCTGCTGACAGCTGGATCCCTGGGCCAAGCGTGGCTGTGAGGGCCTGCTCCCCCTGGAGCTCCTCTGCTAAGGGCTGCTTCCACAGCAGCTTCTGGCATTCCATGGGTGAGTTTGCAGCTGGTTCATGCCTGGAGCCCTGTGGCTCTGGCTCTGGTGCCTGAGCGTGTTCAGGCAGGGCTCTCCCTGACCGCACTGCTCCGTGCTGCTGCATCTGGGCACCTCATCTTCCCCAGGGTGGGAGGGAGGAAGGGAGCTGCAGCCACAGCAGAAACACTGCTGGAGGCTCCAGCATGGAGCCTCCCCACTCTGGGAGCTCCAGTGGGGGTGCGGGTACCCCTGTATGGGGCTGAGGAGTGTCAAGAACAGGAGTTAGCACCTGTCTGGGAGGTGCACGTAAGAGAACAGGTTCCAGCACACTGCTGTGAGCAGTGCTGCAGGGACTCAGCTGGGGGCTGCAGCCACCTGGGAGCCAGCTCACCCCTCCTTCCTTCTTCAAGGGAAGCCCCAAGCCCCACCTGCAGCTGGGGCAGCTGTGCCTGCACCCATCCTGTGCCCCCCCAGGCTGAGCACCTCGTTCCACTGAGTCCTGAGGAGGCAGTGGCCGTCCCCCTTGCCCCATACCCTGCCCATACAGGGACACACGGACCATGATCCAAGGTAGCTCTCACAAGTGTTCTTAATTAAGGGGAGGGGTCTCCCAGCTGGCTCTCAGCCATGTCCCCACCCCCTGCTTGGACCCACAGCTGCTTGGAGCTCTCAGCCACCACAGTCCCATCTCCATAGCCCCCTCAGCCTGTCTTCTTCACGACGTGGATGAAGTAGCAGGGCACGTGGGCCTGGCCCGGCGTGTAGGGCTGGAAGTCACCCAGGACGCTGTGCTGGCACTTTCCCTGGAAGGCTCCTTTCAGCAGGGCTGTGAAGGCCTCCAGCCGGTGTGGGTAGTAGGAGAGGCGAAACTTGCTGCAAGGAGGCAGTGCTGGTGAGGCAGGGGACAGCGGGGAGCAGTGCCAGCCACCCCCCAAGGCGGGAGCCACCGCTGCAGCTCTTCTCACCTCAGCTCCGGGTCTGCCCCTGCCTCAGTGGGGGGGACCTGCACCGTGTAGTCCAGGGTCACCATGTGTGCCTTGTTGTTCACCAGCAGCACCGAGGTGGTGATGTCCTTGGTCAAGTCGCTCTGGGAGAGCACAGGAGGACATCTGTGTCCTCCAGCCTGGGCACAATCTTGCTGCCTGCCCTGCCTGGCCACCTTGAGGCCATGGGGCTGGGGCAAAGGGGATTGGGATGGGGCAGGGCCTGCCAGCCACCGACCTTGTAGTAGATGTTCTTGCCAGGCGGCGCGCAGCCCGTGGCCAGGATGTGATCGTAGTTGCGGTGGTCAATGACCAGGACACCCCCGGGCCTCACCATGCTGGCAATGTTCCTCAGGGCCAGCTTGTGGTCACTCTGGTCCCCTGGAGAGGAAACTATGGCGTCTCCAAGCACTGGCTGTACTCTGTGGCACAGCCCATATGCCCTCACCTTACCCGTACACACGTACACATGCACACACAAATACCTGCCCCTACCATCTGCCCCCAAATCTCAGCTTGGAGAACCCACAGCCCCGCCCGTGGCATGAGCTCAGGCATGTTCTCAGCCTCACTGGAGCAGAGTGTGCCACGTGGGAAACCCACTGCCCGCCTTTGTGGCACAAGTCTGGGTGTGCCTCCAGCCTTGTCACAGCAGTGACATTGATGCACAAACCTCCACCGTGACCATGGAAGCCAGTGGGCCCACTCATGTCACAGACTGAGGCAGTGGGGCCTCAGCTCCACCCTCCCTGGAGATGCACCATGAAACAGCAGCTCCACTGTGTGTACTCCCATCCCAACAATGCCATGACTTAGGACACGTTCTCAGCTTGCTGGAAGACACTATGCACACACAGGTGCTCCCCCTCCTCTCCCCTGCCCCAACTCACCTTTGAAATCAGGCAGGTGTGCAAAGGAGTTCCCCAGGCAGATGACTGCATCAAACCCATCCCCTGGCTTCTCTAGGTCCTTCTCCAGCGTGAGCCAGTTGGCCTCCTCGATGACTGCAGCACAGGGAAATGGATGAGGCCAGGGACACCCAACAGCCTCCCCTGCCTGCAAGACCCCATCCCAGCATCACCCAGCCCTCCCCAGGCCCCTGGGGCTGCTGGCTTTGGCCTCTGGCCAGCAGCCAGCCAGGCAAGGACCATGGCTTGTCTTTG
>NW_005054341.1:5751802-5754133 GCF_000277835.1 Geospiza fortis | reverse complement strand
GCTGTGGGTGAGCGGAGCCTGCTCCTGGACCCCCTCCAGGGCCTCCCCTGTGTCTGGAAGGCTGGCAGCTCCCTCCTGCTCATCCTTCTGGCCCTTTTTCTTCTTCTTCCCGCTCTTTTTTTTGCTCTGCTTCTCCCCCACGCTTGCCAGATCACCCTTCTTGCCAGTCCACTTCTCTGCCAGGCAGCCTAGGGAAAAGAGAAGAAGAGTGGGGCAGAAGGGGCGCTGCTGGAAAGGCAGGGCTCCCATGCTTTAGCAAGGCCCCCCTGTCCTCCTGAGCATTCCACTTGTGTCCTTTCCCTTTAGCACGTGGTTGGCACAGAGAAACTGGGAGAGATCCTCTGTCTGGTGGTGCCTGTACCAATCTTCGATCACATCTTCATACTCCTCTACCAGCACATCGCACTAGGGCAGAGAGGAGAGCCCAGCTCCAGACACGTGCTGGTGTGGCAGGACCAGGGCCAGGCTCCTGCCACGAGTCCTGCCAACATCCTGCTCCCAGCAGTGCATCCCTGGATACTCTCTCCCCTTCCACTCCAGCCTACAAGGTCACAGCAGCCACTGAGAGCCAAGCCCACAGGGTGGGGTACCTGCTTTTTGAGGTCAGCCACCTCAGCGGAGGTCTCATTCCACAGCTCGTAGGGGATGTCCATCACCACCTTGACACCCTTGTGCACCAGATTGTGCAGGGTCTCGAACGTCTCTGACATGCCCTGTGAGGGAGGGAGCAGCACGGCCTGGTGAGGTGCGGCTCCTCCTGCAGGGCTCCCACTCTCTCCTCCCACTGTCAGCCACACAACCCTGCCCAGCCACGCAGAACATGCAAACCAGATCCCTGGGGGCATCAGCGTTACCAGGGGGGAGTTCAGGTGGCAGCGAGTTCCCCTCTGCAAACCTGGTCCCAAACCCCAGAGGAAGACAGCCCCAAGTTTCCTCCATGCCTGCCCACTGACACCAAAGACAGCACCCCACATCTGACTTGGGGGGCAGCGTGGCTTCACCTGCCAGGCCCTATCAGGGGATCTAGAGGGTGGGAAGAATGACCCTGGTTTGTCACTCTGGCAGCGAAGGGATGGGTGAGGCACATTTGGGAGCAGGAACTGGAGGAACGTTCCTCACCTTTGCGAATCTGTTACTGCCGCTCCTCTCCTTGTGCAGGTTGTACTCCAACAGCCGCTTGCAGATGTTCTCTGTCACCTCAATTAACCGGATGTCCCTGCATGGAGAGAAAGGCTCAGGCTCGGCGGGGGCCCCCAGCAACAGCCAGGGCACAGGGTGAGCCTCCCAAGGCCCCCAGCAGCAGCCAGGGCACAGGGTGAGCCTCCCAAAGCCCCAGCTCCAGAGGCAGTGACAGCAGCAGGAGCCTCCCATCCCGCTGCCACTTACGACTGTGTGTACTTGACAGCAGAGCCCTTCCCGTCCAGGAAGCCATACTTGGTGTCAATCACCTCCTTGGTCTTGCCAGTCTCCTCGAAGGCGGATTTCAGCTCCACTGCCACGTACTTGCACACTGTGGGAAGGAGAGAGCACAAAGGCTTTAGGGGGTGTCACTGTTGTGACAGGCAGTGTGACAGAACACCTGGGACAGCAGCAAGAACCAGCCCAAGAACCGGGCATTTGGCTGTCCAAAGAAATAACCAGGAATGGCTCAGCTGCTTCCACCAAGAACACTTGAAGCAGGAGCACCCAAACCAATGTTTCAGTGTAAACCAGCTGCTGTGGCACAGCTGGAAGTCACACAGGCTCAGCTTTCCCCCCAAAAGCCTCTACCTCCCTGCCACAAGAGCTGCTCTCCTCCTTTTGGAAGAGCACGGGGTCTTTTAGCAATGGAAGTCCCAGTGTGGGTCAGAGCTTCTCCTTGTGATGGCAGCACCTGGTCCCACCTGGTCCTGGTTCTGTGCTCTCAGTGCCCTGGGGACACTGGGTTTGTGCTGGGGACTGAGCAGCTGGCAGGGCTCACTGGGCTGGGTGACAGCACAAAGTGCTGGCCGTGGCTTCCAGCAGCACAACCTGGGGCTCTGCCTGCAGCAGAGACCACATCATCAACAGATTCAGAACACAGTGCAGGGTTATTTTTATAAAGCTAAAAAAAAGGCTTTATTTCTTCTGTAAAAAGAGCCCAATAGAGCTATAGAAACAGACAGCAGGAGAAATATCTCAGGGGTTTACAAGTGGGAATGGGGAGGAATAGAAGCCAGGCATGGTGTGGCTATTCCTCGTCCAAAAACAGAGTCTCAGGAGGCTGGAGAAAGCTTTGTCCAGTGCTGTAGGGTCCTGTTTGTCAGGAGCCACCTCTTCTTCGAGTTCCACTTTAGAAGTGCCAAGCTTCAG
>NW_005054341.1:5751040-5751792 GCF_000277835.1 Geospiza fortis | reverse complement strand
GGGAGCCAGTGTCTTCTGCCAGGCAATTATGTGAGTTGAGAGATGCCTCAGGCAGGAAGAGAGCGAGGTGGCTTCTCCAGAGCTCCCATGCAAGCGTTGAGAAGCCCTGTGCACACCTCCTGCACAATCCTTCCTCTGCTGGCACAGGGGGCTGGAGGCAACTGTAGGATGATCCCTCCTTCCTGCAGACCCTTGGAGCTCGGATCTCAAGGATGTCCCCCTCCACACCACACCTGCTGCAGCGTCCCCACACATGCCAGGAGCACTCAGTGCTGAGTCCAGCTATCCAGATGCTCCCTGCAGCTTTGGCTGTGCACTGACACAGGTTTGAAGCCTGGGCAGGAAGAGGAGCAGAGTGTGGTCAGTGCTTGCTCTGATGCTTCTCTGAGGTTACACTGGTGCCACAGCAGAACTCGGACATCAGCATCTCCAGAGCTGCTTCCACGGCAGGGAAAGTTTTGTTAAGAACTCCCTATTTTTTTAAAATTTTCTCTTTGTTGTCCAGCTCCACATGTGCCTGCACAACAAAGACAGAGGAAACCGCACCAGGCAGCAAATGCCCGTCATGACCTACCCTGGACTGCCTGCGAACCAAAGGGATACTTAGACACGAAGCATCACGGAGACCAAACTGTAAGCAGCACACACGACCAGTCCCAGCTACGAACCGGCAGGCGATCAAGCGACTGCTGGGAACGGCGATGCCCGCGGGCAGGAGGCGGGCAGAGGAGCAGCCCGCGGGGGCGCAGCCC
>NW_005054341.1:5749297-5750724 GCF_000277835.1 Geospiza fortis | reverse complement strand
CGTGGCCGCGGGGGAGCCCCACACAACCCTCCAGGAGCCTCCCTGCCTGTGGAATTCTGGAAACTTTCCCCCCCGAGGTACCCTGGGGCCCCTTCCCATCCTCCAGGAAATTCCACGGCCCTGCTACCCACAGAAACGTGTCAGTTCCTCTCTCTTGTCTCCTCAAGCCCAGATTCGCATCCTGTACCTCCCCCAACCAACACTGGGTCTTCTCCCTCCTCCACTTGGGGGTCCCCTCTCTATTCTCCAGACTTTTCCCAGGGGAACTTACCCTTCATGCCCTCAGCTCTGGGCGAGGAGGATGGAGGTGAGGACAGCATCAGAGAGCAAGACCTTCAGCAGCACCACACGGACAGCCATAAGCAGCGCTGCCAAGGCAGGGGCCGGTGACACTGCAATGGAAGGGTGAGGTGATGCCTGCCACAGACACCCCTCTGCACCCACGTCCTTCCCAGGCCGGCAATGGGGCCATGTTTGGGCAGACTTGGGATCTTTACACATTCCAGAGACACCTCATGTCACCCTCATGCTGTTCCTGAGGGCAGGCTGGCTCTGATCCAGTTTCCACCAAGGTGAGCTTTCCTCCCTCTTCCCCAGTCCCACAACACTGGGAAAACCCATCCCAACCACCACATATCCCCAGCCAAGCCACCGCCAGGGCTTTCTCCCTGGCAGCTGACATTCCCACCAGGCAGGGGCCAGAGACTCACCAGCTGTGCTACAGAGCTCTGCTGCCTCCTCGTTGCCTGTGGGATGAAAGAGCAGCTGGGGAGGCAGTGGCAGCCCAGCACCAGGTGCATGGCAGGGCTAGCCACAAACCCCTTCCTGTGATCGGGACAGCAACGTTTGCCCCTAGGGCCTCACACCTGCTCCCTGCTGCTCCCAGAGGCCCTGCCGACCTCCCTCCTCGGGGGCCACCAGGGCACCCACTGGGCTGGGCAGCAGCGGCCAAGGCAGGCAGGGGGGGAGGCAGCAGGGCCATACCCGTGATGCGGATGGGGCGGGAGCTGTGGGACGGGGAGGTCCTGTTGGCCCCCACATGGCAGGCGAGTTCCCTCTCGCGCGGGGGGTCACTGGAAAGGAGGGAGACGGAGCAGACGGATCCACCATCCTCCTGGGAGGCGCCATAGGCAAAGGACTGCAGGACGCTACCGTTCCCACCGGAGATCCAGACGGCATGGCCAGAGCTGGGGGCCAGGTCGCTCACCACGCACACCACCAGCTGCCGGCGCTGTCCGGCCAGCACCATGCTCAGTGGCTGGGTCAGGGCAGGCAGTGGCACGGCTGCCCTGCCAACTGAGGGAGACAAGGTTTAGGGGCACTGCTTCCCTCACATTCCACCGAGCACGGCAGAGCTCAGCATCCAGGGTGGCACCCGGCCTTTCCGCCTCCTGGGTTTGTCCCGGGGGTACTCACAGGGCAGGAGC
>NW_005054341.1:5734869-5749050 GCF_000277835.1 Geospiza fortis | reverse complement strand
CTCTGGGCTGCACCGCAGGGTACGGCTGTGCCCGGGACACACGCTCGGCCCCGCGGTGGCCAGGGCAGGTGACACCTGGGACAGGGTGGGGTGGGTGGCAGCTGCTGTGGACTTAAGGAGGACGAGCTCCTACAAGATCCATGCACGAGCCAGGCTGGAAATGCCTCTGTTTTATTCTTCTTCAGCCAAATGCACCAAAACAAACCCCGAACCCCAGCACTGCTTGGCTTGGTGACACCAAACACTTCCAGGATACACCTGGCAGGGCAACCTTGGTTACTTGCAGTCAAGGCTGTGGCTTCACGCAGCGGAACTTTGTGCCACCTTCTTTATGACTCAAGGCACATGTATTGAAATAAAGGAAGAACATGTACAGTAACTTCAACACAACCCCATCATTAAGGCATACATTTTTCAAAGATTTTTCTTGAAAAAAACAACAAAAAATTTTTTTTTGTAATTTCCAGCATTCACCTTATGCTGTTTTATGACCTCTTCATACCTACAGTTTCAGCCTGAATTCAAAGAACCCCATCATTCTCAACCCAGGAGCTTGGGTGGAGCAGCAATATTGCCTGATTTTCATACACATCTCAATAGCTGGTGATCCTTTAGGAAGTCCAAACAAACCAACAGAGTTATCTTTCCTTGCCCTACAGCTGTCACAATACAAACATCAAATTAATCTTGAATTCTTTTGAAGAACCTGAGAACTGACTTAATACCTGAAACTCAGGGACAAGGACAAGACTTGACATGTGCCTCCTCCCTCCAACCATCACCATGCCAAGGACCAAGCTACTCCACATTGAGCTTTGTTTTTATGTTCATGGCCGCCAGCTCAGCCACGAAGTAGCGGAAGACATGGGGCACAGGGACAACCTCGATGGCATCCACCTCGCTGCAGACGGAGCAGGAGTACCTCCTGCTGCTGGTCACGGAGGCCTGGGACAGTTTCTCCAGCACAGGGGACGTCATGCTGCCGCAGCTCGTGCACACGTAGGCCACGGAGCCGTCAGAGCAGTTGAAGAGGCGGTCCTGCAGCAGGAAGGACGTGCCGTGGGCCAGCAGAGCGTCCCGCTCCATCTCGCCGAAGCGGATCCCACCTTCCACGTTCCTGCCCTTGACGGGCTGGTTGGTGACAGCGTCTCGGGGCCCCGTGGTCCTCACCTGGAACTTGTCGGAGACCATGTGGCGCAGGCGCTGGTAGTACACCACCCCCACGAAGATCTCTGCCTCGAGCTCCACCCCGCTGATGCCGCTGTACATCTTCTCCGTGCCAAAGAAGTTGTAACCCGCGCTGGCCAAAGTCTCACCGAAGTATTTCAGAGCAGATTTCTTCTCGGTGAAGGTGAAGGGAGTGGCATCGTAGGACACCCCGTGCAGGGCTGCTGACTTCCCTGCCATGCTCTCAATTAACATCCCAATGGTCATGCGGGAGGGAAAGCCGTGAGGGTTGAAGAGGATGTCTGGAACCATGCCGTTCTCTGTGAAGGGCATGTCCTCGACAGGCCACAGCTGGCTCAGGATGCCTTTCTGTCCGTGACGGCTGGCAAATTTGTCCCCAATAGTGGGATTTCGGGGAACCCTCACAGTGATGCAAGCCTTCTTGAACTTCCCAGTGCCACGGTCGTTGCTGCACAACCTAACGTTGTCCACAATGCCCACTTCCTTACTCCTGTGGAGGTGGAGGAACAATCATAGCAAAGGTGTCAGGTTTGATAATAATTTGTAGTTTCAAAAGGAAATAAAGCAAAAAACATAAACCACTTATAAAATGCCTTTGGACAGCTGAGAAACACCACTATTCTTCAAAGTAGTGAGGGAACTCAGACTATGTAAGGAAGCAATACAAAGGCATCTTCCAAGTGCCATTCAAGTACCACTTTCAGGTGATAGGGTAATGTGCCACCTATGATTTAAAATAAGAATCATTTCAACCTGGTTCATCTGGATCACACTTTGTATCTGACAAACTGCATCCCACTGCCATTTCCATTGTGTTAAGGCAGCAGCCCCTCTCCCTACCACCAATAAATTCACACCATACTGATGGGATCCCAAAATAAAGAACCCAATTCAGTTCTTCAGTTGAGAGGGAAGTGTAGAGCAGAAAGGGAAGGCAAAGTATGAGCTTTGACAAGCTCCTTGTTGTGCTCCTTCTATAGATGAGCCCTCAGCCTGATATTCCATGTACCAGGGGTCTGCTGCAGGCTTAATTGTTATCATGTCCACAAACAACCAGTGCAGGCAAATCACCAAAAAAACATCCTCCTGGGATAAGCCATCTCTGCAGCACACACTGGCTTAGAGAAAAGATGTGACACATGCCTGGGAGTCACCTACAGCATGAACTTCATGCTCTCTGTCACGCCATGGACACTGTTATGTGAGGAGAAAAGGGAACATCTGCAGGGAAAGGGCCAACTGCCCTCCCCATGGGGTGAGCAGAGCCAGGAGCGACAGGCTGTACTTACGGATAGTACACAGTGAAGGTCTCCCCTGTGTTGAGGTTCATGAAGCTGTAGAAGGGGTCCCCAGGCTGCAGGATAGACCCCACAAAAGGCAGTCCATCAGCATCCAGCTTCTCCCCAATGTTTGGATCGCCAGGCCTGATGCCAAATACTAAATTATCTCCCGCCCTGCTGGCTTTAAGGGAAAGGTCAATGCTCTCTGCCTTGATAACACTTCCATAAGCAAATCCTCTCTGCCAGGAAGATTTATTTACGATCTAAAAAGGAGAAACAAAAGGCTGTTAAAGACTTGCTGATAACTTCAAAGAAGAAAAGATTTACAAAGGCAAGCATCAGACCAAAATGGGAAAACTGCCTTATTAAAGTCTCCCAGTAAGTCACCACTCCAAAAAGCTCAAGCCTCACATAACCCCCGTATTTTTCAAAGCTGGAAGGCCATGGCCTTGGACAAACAAAGCTCTGCTCTACTCCCAGCACTTCCTGCACTGCCTGCTGTAACAACACAACCACTGTGCTGCTGAATCTGCCCAAAATGTGTGAGCACCAGCCCAGACAGAAAGTAGGGTCCTCTCAGCTGAGTATCACCCCTACTCCCAGTGCTCCACATCAAATTCCTTCACAGGACAGCAGGATTTTTCTCCTTCTGGTGGCTTACCATTGCATCTTCCATGTCATAGCCACTATAGGAGATGACAGCCACAATGGAATTGGTGCCAACGGGATAGCTGTCCATCCCATAATAGTCATACATGCTGGGCCTCACCAGAGGGCTCTGGGGGGTGTGCAGGTGGTACAGCTTGTTATCTGAGCGATCCTTGTAGTTGTAAACAGGAAACCCCATGGTCTGCTTTCCTGGAGGGAAGGAGGGAAACTTGGATTTATTCCTCCGTGTATCTTGTTAAGAAAAAAGCTGGAAATACTTACAAATTTAGAGGGATTATCAATCTTAACTCCCTTGGAATTTAATAGTTGTCCTAAGCCCAGCTCTAATTTTTCTATGAACCACAATACTCAATGCCTTTCACAGCATTTCATAAGGACTACATCTAATTTTGTTTTCTTTTCTGCAATTTCAAAATCCCCACTAAGGCTGGTGTGGTGTTTCTGGTTTTGCTTACTTGGGGATTTTTTTGGTGTGTTTACTTGTTTTGTTTTGTCATTTTTGGGGGGGATGTATGTGTGTCTTCCCCCCAGTGTTTCCCAGACTAAGGCCCATGTTATGTATTTCCAGGCCAAAAAGCATTTGTTTCTGCAGCCTAAATATCCTGGCAAGGGAATGGAGTTTTGAACAGTTATATTGCTACTTACAGAAAAATATGAGAAAGAAGTAATGTTTTAAGGACATCTTTCTGAAAATACTGTCAGAAATTCAATATACTAGAGGTATAAATCCTATATATACATGTTAAATACATATATTTTATTTTTATACATATAATTTTATTATATATATAATATATATTATATATAATATATACTATATATAATATATATATTATATATAATATATATAATATATATAATATATATTTAATCCTATCTTTGTATTGCAAATATGTATATATTCAATATACTAGAGGTGTTAATGAGGTGTTAATCCCTCTGCCCAGGGTCTTGCAGCACTGGGTAATTCAGCACTTACCCATCTGGCACTGGTACATGTTCCGTGGACTTTGGTTGTGGTCTGAGAAGGGAATGAGATTGGCCACCACACTCAAAATGCTGTGAGGGAAGAGTTCCTGGTGAGTGGTCACTCCAGGCACCACCTCTGACTCCAGTGTGGCCACGTTCATGAAGATCTGCAAACATCAAATTGGATAATGCTTGTACATTTCCATTTTTTAAAGGGAAGGAAACAAAACAAAGCTGTCTCCGATGGCTTTCTGTCCATTTCAGTTTTAGCTGTGGGTGTTGACTGCACTGTAGTGTATTAGCAAGAAAAATCAGACAGCTGATAAACCACCTATCACAGATTAGCTGCACGGAAGGAATCCTGAAATACAGAACTGCAGTAATGTGTCCTCCTTTTTGTCTCCCACTTCAATAGTTCCAAGTGGATGAGCTCCCCAGAAATCCACTGCTTGGCTGCCCAGGAGCCATTTGGCAAACACGATGTAACACAAGATGACATGGTACACACAGCACAGCAATCCTTCACTTCAAATCTTCACAAAGTTAATACCAAGTGCAGATCTGAAGATCTCAAAAAGATCTCTACAGTCCAGCTATGACATTTACCAGAAATCAATTTGCAAGAGTGAAAAACCCCCTTCTGTCACCTATTCCAGGTCTTCAACACAAGCCTCATCCTCAGCTCCTTCCATAAATATTTACCAAACCCATTTTCAATGCCAGGTACCTCTGTAACATGGGAATAGGCAAACCCCACCTGTTCCAGAGTCCCAATCCATTCATTCTTTCCATAGGACAGGTTTCTGACAGGCCGCACCATCCTGCAAGGGTTGGTGAAAATGAAGAGCCCAGGATACAGGCTGGGTTTTCCTGTCATTGGGATAAGGACCACTTCTGCCCGTGCAGGAAATCTCTTCTCTTGTGTTATCTGTTGGTGCAAAGAAATAACAATCTAGAAACACAAACCAAGTTTAACTAAACTGCATCCACCTGGTCACACAATGATAATGTCCATCACTGGTGTAGCCACTAATTTAAAAGCTACGGAGAAGAGTTCTTAGAAATACTTTTAGAAAAACCTCTACCAAAAAAAAAAAAGACAGAATATGTCTTATTTTATCTTGCCTTTTCCAAGAAAATGTTCTTTCAAAAACTGTAACTTCATAAACCAACAGATGAAACATATGGATTAATAAAAAAAGGTAACACAAAAGCACACTCCAATACTAATATACAGCCAAAGATAAATTACTGGGTCAAATTAAAAAAAAAAAAAAAAAGAAGCCTAAGAAGTTCCAAACATTCCTATTTTTGACCACTGCATGTTGAAGATGTTTAGCTAAGAAACATTCCAAACAAGACAACAAACCTTGAAACGGCGGAGAGTTTGTGCAATCTCGGGAGCCAGCTCCTGCTCCACCCAGCCCACCATGGAGCCATCCAGCACAACCCTGTAGCACTCTGAGTAAGGCTGGCTTGGAGCTGCATCAATGGGGGTGACACCTGTGGCAACACGGGGTTGATGGACAGAACAGCCAAAAAAAAGCAAACAAGACACAGGAGTTACTTCTGCACTTCTCAGTTCACACCTAGAAATTTTCCGAGACATCAAAAAATTCTCAGCAAAGCCATAGGCAGGTTCAATGGAAAATGAAAAACATTTACAATTTAGAATGTCATTGCCCTCCCCATTTTTCTGACTGAAATAAGGGTTCTCATTATTATTCTCTGATTACCTTCATTATTGAAGGTAATCACAAGTGAACTGCAGTTCAATTCAAGTCATTACAAAGTTACTGCTTAGTCCAGTTTCTCAGAGCTGTGAGAAATTCCTTGTGCAATTCTTTGTGCTTCAGTGAACACCCTCACACTACAGCACACAGCTGAGAGGCACTGACATTGAATTTTACAGGCTGATGTGCCTGTACAAGCAATGTGTTATTTACCACTAAGCAGAAGCCCAGCAAGTACAGGTCAAACTTGATTTCACTTCCCAACTGAGCAGTGTGCTGTGATGCTGTGTGAAGAACCCTTCCCAGGCACGGGGCACTTCACTAAACCATCAGGCCAGTGAAACATACCCAGGGAACATAACAAAGGTGGGATGTCTGTCACAGGCACCATCTCAGTGACAATTTCACACAGAGCTGTCATGTGGTTCATCAGCCCACAGGGCTCTCCATCTGGGGTGTCCACAGGGCACAGGAAGCCCCAGGATTCGGGCAGCAGCTTGCGCACAGTCGTGGTTCTCATCTGGGAGAACGCCGCCCCTCTGTGGATGCAGCGGAAGTGGGAGAGGTAGCGGATGAAATTCAGCTTGTCCCCCACCACACAGAGACCACTGGCCTGCAGCATGCCCAGCCCTAGGGAACAAAGGGGAGACTTATGGCAGGAGCTCATCCAGCTTTAAGAAACACGGATGATGTTACAAGACAGTTTCTTGTTTTTCACTGACAACCCCTAAAGATGCTCACACTGTATCCCAACAAGGCAGGTGCACGTGCGCAGGCAACTCAGTGAGCTGTAAGAGACCTAGACACTTTAAATTCCAAGCTATTCCTTAAAATCTAGTTCCTTTTACAAACATGAGGAAGTAACTGCCAGTGAAGTGAACAGGAATTTGCAGCTATTATGCTTTACCAAAATTCTACAGGTTTTTAATCTAATTTTATTCTCTAGTGGGCACTCCATTACAACACTGTCATACTGGGCACTTCAGGGAAGCATCAGATAAATCTGAATCTACATCAGCAAACCAGTTTCTCTCCATTTAAGCTCACGTGACTAATGGGGCAGTTGGGATTAAAATAATGCCCCTTCTCTGCATTGCACCTTCTAAGAAGAAATAATATTTGGGAAAGCAAATTGAATTATGGTCACCATTTTGGACAATGCTAAATTTAATTTCAACTATTCATCTGGGTAGAGGCTTTGCTTTCATAATTAACCTGTTCTATACCATGCACAATGCCCTTGCTTGTACATAAAATCTTGCCTTTTTTCCTCAACTATCCCTTTCTTCAAACCCCTTTTAGCAATTCAGCTACGGTGCACAATGTCTGCCTACAAGCAGTTGTTTCCAGTTAAGAGCTCAATTTTACGTTGTTCCTCATTTTGTTTTACAGGAAAAAAGGAAAATAAAAGGTCACCTTAAGCCTGCAGACTTACCTGTTTTAGACCTCAGGTTACCAGTTGCAAGGAGATACTCAAATGGCTTGGTGAAGTCTGGTGCCAGGGTGAATGCCTTCACCAGGCTGTCTGTATTTAGGCTGATATCTGCCTTTTCTGCTCTTTTCTCCAAAACAAACCTAACAGATTGCAGCCAGGTTTCAAGCCTCTCCTACGGTTTAAAAGTGAGAGATTTAAAATTAAAACAGGACAGGAGAGGCTCAAATTAGAACATCAGTTGCACATACCACAGAACTCCTCTGAAATTAGCAAGATGGACAACTTTTAAGGAACTGACAGTTTTCCAGACTTAGTTCCAACACCGACTTCATTCTATCAAGATGCTGATGGTATATGTCAACACAGAACTAAAAGGAAAACACCCACCCAACAGCTTGGCAATCACTTCCACCCAGAATGGTGATGAGTCTGGCAAATGAAGTACAATAAGAGAATTTTATAAAGCACAGACAACCCAAAGCAGAAACTGTTCCTACCATCTGACTACAAGGATAACTCTGTATACAGCGTACACTGTGCCTACTGCATGCTTTAGACTATTTAGGATCTTAAGATTTAAAAAAAAGAGGCTGTTAACTCACTCCCTTGCTGATCTGACAGCAAGGGCTAGGCAGGAAAACAGCTTTTTCTGGTTCCTGGTAGCTGTTTCTCATAGCACTAAAATGCTTCCCCAAGTTCACTTTCAAACCACTCAAGTAGTAGAGAATTTTTTACAGGCTTTCAACAAAACAATGCCAAAGAAAATTCTGGCTAAAGGGGAAAACAAAGATTATAGAAATATGTAATAACACAGGGAAGTATCTTATTTGGGGATGAGAACTACTATTCCATAGTGAATTTCATGGGACAGTCAAGCTTCTGAACATAACTACTCTCCTCCCAGCATCCTAAAATGGTCCCTATAAATTCATCCCTATAAACTGAATTGGAATAGACTAGTAGTAAGTTACCTGCTTAAGTCAGAAGCATGTTAGCAACATTCTGATCTGTAAAGAAATGTAAAAAGATGTGGGAGCCATGAGCTTACCTTTAAGAACATAAGGAAAAGCTGTCCTGGGGTAAGCACCTCGTGATTCATAAGACTGTCTGGGTTATCTTCCATGCATTCCCCTTTGGCAAAAGCATAGAGTTTCTGGGTCATCATACAGAGCAGGTAGAACTTTTCAGTTCTATTGGTCAGGTGAATACAGATACAATTGCTGAAGGAAGAGAAAGAAGAAGGACAACTACCATGATCTCTTCACGCTAGCTTCATGTTCTTCAAGTCTCTCCTAAATAATTGTAAACCATTTTTTTTAAATAAAAGCCTAACAAGGCGAGTAGATATAAAGTACAAAATATTTCTGTTAGCACTATCAGTGTCCTGTCACAGAAACTCCAAACCTCCACTGCTATCAAACCATGTATGGAAAACTGTGGGCTGAGCAACAGTCTAGCACAAACAAAAAAGCAAAACCACATCTAATTCCTAAAGCTGGAGGAAGAGCAAACACCTACTTTAACACAAGAATGAATTTTTTAGTTGAATGCCTGCCACACTGACAGTCTCAAAGCAAATTCTTCCACTGCTTTCTAACTTATCTCATGTAAGAAGATTTTAAAGCATTTCTTTTCTGCCATTTTAAAAGATAAAAATTATTCAGAGTTGACAGAGATTGTGTGAAACCAATAATAAACTGCAGTACTTCTGTTCACCAAATGGATCCTCAAGCAGTCACAGAGCTAGCTTTAATCTTCACTTCCTCAACCTTTGTGTCTTTCATCAATGACATCACAAAAATGCCATCTAAATAAAAACTGTCACCCTCTTGTGCAACTGTTTTGGGAATACTTGTGTCAATCCATTAAAACACACATCATCGTAACACTCTCACACATGCCTATAAATTCAACACAATGACACTAGATCCCAGCCACATACAGACCTCAGAATGAAATCTGCAGCTTGTTCATTGCTGTACCACTCAGGCAGGTTGAGTTTCACTCTGAAGCTCTTTCCCAGGTAGTCCAGGACGTTTTGCTGTGTCAAACAGCCAGCATCCACCACTGCTCTCAACATCTCAGTGACACAGTTGGCATAAAAGGTGTCATCTTCCCTTCCTTTCACCAACTCTTCAAAAATCTGGTAGTCTGGGAAATTAACCAATGCCTGAGAGACAGAAGTTTATGAGATCAGAAAAATAAGGTCATAACAACATCTGTCTACAAAATACAGCTAAAGAACTAAGGCTGTATACTAACCCATGATTTAGGTTTTCAGTGCTCTAGAAATGTCCTTCCACAATGAAAACTGCAAAATGCTGTGGGGTTGAGATGCTTAGAGAGCAATGCAGGGGATATTCATACACTGATAATGATCTCCATCCAGACCATTCATTAGAAAAACCCCATAAAACCATGAGTGTGTGACTCTCCCCTCATCTCTTGTCCCTACAGACACTTCCTCTGCTGCAGAGTGTTTGATTAGTGTTGCACAGTTTGGATGACCTTTCTCCAATCACTGAAAATACTCCAAGGGGAATTAGCTTCTTCTCATTACTTAAAACAAAAATGCTTTGCAAAACTTCTGTGTTCATTCAATACAAAATGACAAGCATTTATTGCTTACCTTCAGAGCAAACCCCAAGGGGAGGAAGAACAACTCTTTGCGAAAAATGAAATTCAACATGACACAGCCATTTTCCAAGTAGTGAAGGTTCATATTTATTGCAGTATGCTCATCCTTGACACAGTGCATCACCACCCCTGCAAAAATCACAACATCAGCACGAGCTGCACAAAACCAAGCGGCTGCATCGCTGTGTCATGTCCAAGGAGTGTGAGACAATTCATGAGAGAAACTTTGGTACTTGATGGCTGAGAACATTGGGCACATCACTCACTTCACTGCCACTTCAAATTAAAACTCAGCTCTTAGCTAAAGAGGGTTGTGTGTCAGGACAGCCAGCACATGTGCTAAGAGGCTTGGAAGATGCACAAAGTTTTTAAAGAAAGACCCAGGCCTCGGTTATCCTGTTTGTAACCTTTGGTTGTAGGACAGAGTAACAAACAATTATTGTTCCTAATGGCACTCTTATCTCTGTGTTTGGGTGGCAGTGCAGCAGCAGTGCTTCCTGGTCCAGCTCTACACTATGATCTGTAGGACAAAGAAAAATAAAACAAAAAAGGATCATCTAATCTGGCACTGCCTTGAAATAAACTAGAGTGGAACAATAGTGTGTGCTCAAGCACCATGGTCCAGTCAAATCAGCAACTGGCAACACCTTAGTTTAAAATGCTATTTAACATTTGCTGGCTTAATTAAATTTTAAACTGGTTTTACTGAGTATATATGACAATGGGAAAGTGCAGTCATGAACCTAGTTTACTCTGCTTCACAGATATTAAATCTGCCACCATGAAGTATGGACAAAATCAGTGAAATTATTTATGTGGATTACACTGACTTGTACTGAAGGTGATGTTTTAGTTACACCTTCCACACAACAAAAGGTGGCAAGTACTGCAAAGCCTGGAATAAAATCTCCTTGCTCCTCATGGGTAGCTCAGACAGCTCCCACAAGGCAAGTCCCTGCTTCTTGCTTGTGGCGTGTTTACCCTTTATTCTTATATGCAGCAAAAAATACTAACATTACACAAGAACTACAAAACAAAACAAGAAAAATATTAACATTGCACAAGAACTAACAAAACAAACTACCAAAATTCAGCTACAGATGGTCATTCCTGTTTGTCCTCAAGCAGTTGTTACTAGGATGCTGCAGGAAACTGCTGAGCTTACCGTACTCTGTGAAACCAGGGCCTCTGTTTTTCCACTTGTGTCTTGCCATTGCGAGGGGGAAGTTTCGCCTGGGCATAATCAGCATCCTGATTACTTTTTCTAAGCCATTGATTATAAAGTAGCCTCCCATTTCCTGGAAGGAGAAAAATAATTTTAATACATTTAGAAACTCAGAATCGGCATTGTGAGTAAAAGAAAAAAATGCCTGTACTATAAACAAAACCCAAACATTTAATGGGAAATAGCAAGACATGATTCAGCACTGCTTTTAGAAAGGCTGCACTCCTTAGATTTATGAAGTCTAATTGTGGCAGAGTGCAAGGAAAAGGATGCATGTTCCACAATTTAGAGGAAGAAAAAACCTTTGTGATCAATGGAACATATCTGAATAGCTGCCATTAACTTTTTAAAGTAATTTAAAAAGCTCTGAACTTCTCACAGTGAGTTTATAAACCAGAAGGATTTTCAGAGCAAAAGATCTCTGTCTGGTCACACACAAGCTCACTTTTCTGATTTTCTTTTGTAGTTTTCTCTGTCTTTTTTTGTGAGTTCAAAATGCAGTGCTAAATAAGTCTGTATTCAATTATAGACAGCTAACGTGCTACTGGGGAGACAGGGAAAAAGCTGCAGAAGACAACTGGGAATGGAATTGTCTCTTTCAATGACTGTTCTCCAAATCTCTCTCTCCACAGAGTCCCCTTCACAGCACTCTCAGTTGCTGTGCAGCAGCTGAGAGGTTCTATACCTAAACTGTAGGTATTGACACCAAACAGATGCCTGTGCACAAGAACAGCCACGGCTGCCAACTTCTCAAGCTGCTTCATCGAGCCCCCATAAGCAATCTGCTTTCAAGAGAAAATGGCAAGTCAAACTAGAAACAAAATATCAATGTTCAAGCCCTGCAAAGAGAAGGTGACCTGACAAATGGCTCAGGTAGAACACAGACTTTCCTGACCCTCAAAATCCCCGTTACCTCTTCCTCCTCATGGTGCTGCAGAAGGTCTTGTGGAGAAAACCCACAGAGGTTGCACAATTTGGACTTGACCATGATTGGAATATACCCTAAGGGCTGTTTGATAGTCCCTTGTGGCATGTCATTCACTGACCAGCTGATGTCGGCCTAAAACAACACAACACCAACAGTAAGCAAGTTAAGCTGCCCTTTTAATGTTTCCTGCTATACCAACTGTACCTTTCATACAACCACAAGCAGTTGGACAGACTTGTATCACTGTAAAATGGCAGCAATAATAAAAAAAAACAGTAGATACGTGCATAAAGATTACACTCTGGGGAGCAGTCAACGTGGGTTTACAGAAGAAAATCATACAAGTCTGGAGTCAGGTGAAGAAGCTGCTGGCTGAGTGAACAAGGTTGGTCTGGCTGCCTTTGCCTTCCAGACCCTTCAACAGAGCAGCCTGAATAAAAAAAGGCAGCCAGAGGACAGGAAAGGAAACTTCAGAAGATAACGCTTAAAAGCAGAAGAAGACAGCAAGCGTCCACTGAAAAGACATCCGCACTACAGGCCTGACAAAATCTTTCCTTTCTTCACTCACCATGTTCATGAGTGATCTGAAAACCAAGAAAGAAAAGCATGCAGGAAAGAAAATTTATGAACAAGTTCTGGCAGTGTGTGTGAAGGAAAACTGTGGGAGCAAAGAATCCTAACTTTACATGCAGAATGATGGGCTTTGAAAGAGCTGCTGTCCTGCAGGAGAGAAACAC
Organism: Geospiza fortis; assembly: GCF_000277835.1. Classification (NCBI taxonomy): domain Eukaryota; kingdom Metazoa; phylum Chordata; class Aves; order Passeriformes; family Thraupidae; genus Geospiza; species Geospiza fortis. Next base: position 5,736,249 of record NW_005054341.1, on the reverse strand, counting down.
TGGCACTGCAATACAGGAACATGGGTTTAACATCTGGCAGCAGCAAAAATGAGTAAAATGAGTCTCAGAAATTACTGGAAAAAGGAAAGGAAATGCTACTGTGCCCCTTTAAATCCACAGGGCAGCCTTACACGGGGACTGCTACAGCCTGGTCTACACCTGAAGTGATGATAAAGGGTCTACAGCTGCTCAGCAGACTGGGGCTCACATCCCACCCTGGGGCAGTGGGAACGGAGGGAGGAACATGGAGTAAAGCAGCACGGTGGAAACAGGCAGTGATTACTGACTGTTTTCTGCTGTGCATGGGCAGGGAAGGGCAGGGGTTAACCTGTCCCAGCACAAGGCAATGCCTTTTCACACAAGGCACAGCAAACTGTTCTAACTGCTTCAAGCGTTCAAAAAATAATTAAACAGACAATGGGAAAAAAAAAAAGAGATGGGAAATAATTCAGGTAAGAAAAACAAAATCAGCTGTAGCTCAGGAAAATCTAAGATCCACTGGGAATACAGCTATGAACAATCTGCACTGCCCCACTTTCATTTTCAGATAAGGTATTGCACTTAAGAGTGGCTTTTATCATGGCAGGGTGTATAGCTTCAGAGAAATAATAATTAAAAAAAAAACAAAAAAGAAAACAAACAAAACCCATGAAATTCTGAGCAAGCACTCCTTTGCACCAGGTGCCTCACATAAACAATCAGCTCAGACACAACTACATCATTTTAATAGAAAACGGCAATGTGCAATCCTTTCACACTGCAAAGGAAAATATTTGCGGGGGATGCTTCCTCTCCAGGCAAATTTCAAAGCACTTCACAAAAACCATGAACCTGTAAACAGGAGAGATTTACAGCTCTGGCCTTGTGCATGGGAGCAACGCTGCTTTTGAAACCTGGATTCCTGCAGAAACAAGATCTGAATTATGCTGCTCTCTGGGATGACAGAGAGCAGCATAATAACAAGGTTTTCCAAGCCGGCTGGCTGCTTGCAGGGAGAAACGGGAAAGAAGGGCAGCGGGACCACGACAAGCTTGGTGTGCGGGGAAAAACAGCGAGGCTGCACATCATCAACACCCCAGAGCCGCGGGGGACAGCGGATTCCTGCAGAAACAAGATCTGAATTATGCTGCTCTCTGGGATGACAGAGAGCAGCATAATAACAAGGTTTTCCAAGCCGGCTGGCTGCTTGCAGGGAGAAACGGGAAAGAAGGGCAGCGGGACCACGACAAGCTTGGTGTGCGGGGAAAAACAGCGAGGCTGCACATCATCAACACCCCAGAGCCGCGGGGGACAGCGACACGCGTGTGCGGAGCCTGGCTCGGACAGGGACACGCGTGTGTGGAGCCGGGACATGGACAGGCGTGTGTGGAGCCGGGACAT
>NW_005054341.1:5718865-5733901 GCF_000277835.1 Geospiza fortis | reverse complement strand
CAGGGACTTGGCAGCCCAGGGACCCGCTGCCCCAAGGAAACTCCCCAGGCCGTGGGGTTTGCATGTTTTAATGATGGTTTAGAGAGATGTGGATAGATGTGAGCTCACCGCAGAGCCGGGAGCTCAGGCATTCCCAGCCCCACATGCACAGGCTGGCGTGAGAGCAGCCGGGCACACGATCTCGAGGCTGATCCTCGGCAGTGCCCCGTGTACCCCACGTCCTCTCAACACCAGGTTTTCCCAAGGGCTGCCACAGCAGACACGGTCATGGAGCACGATTATGAACGGCACAGCGTCGCTCTCCCGGGAGAGAGCTGCGTGTGGAGAACAAGAAATGCTGGGAGCAGGGACATGCAAGCAGTCCTGAAGGGCACTGGTCACAGTCACCTGGATGAAATCGGCGTTTGAGCCTTTCTTAGACTTCTCCGGCGTTCTCCGTGGACTGTGGGATTTCAGCAGAAGCACAACATGACTAACTCGCATGGAACAAGCCACATGGGAGTTACCTGAAACCCAGAGTCCAGTGGGACCAGACCCTGCTGGACAACGCAGCTGGAACACCTGGGCCAGAAATTCTTCATGGATGACATGAAGGGATACAACTAAGACTAGAGACATTCTGTGGTATGGTAGGTGTCTTCTGGAAACCCAGCAGTATCCTGGGTGAAAGCTCAGGAAAGAGAGTAAGACCTTTTCTATTGACCTTTTAGCTGAAATAAACTAGAAAACATTTATTGTTGTATATTCCTAAAAAAAGAAACAAACAGAAGTCTCACAGGGGCTTGTGAGCATCACTTGCAAGGTGCACCCATGGCTGCAATGCCCAGGCCTCAGCCACACACACATCCTCTACTCCACCTCGTAGCCAGCATTTTGGGCAAAACTTCAGGCACTGTGCTCTCTGTCCTTCATCATTTACCTTCTGTGCTTTACTTTGGGGGACACTTTGAGAGAAGGTGGAAAATACACATTTTACTCCAGAGTAAAATGCTGCTTATTCCTGAAAAATTCAGCAGAGGATTCAAGTGTCCCTGAAACACAACCTCCCCCAAGCCCAGCTGGAAAGGCAGGGTATGAATAGCTGCATCATCTGTAGTTGTGGCTCTACCACCAAGCATTATCTAAACTTCCCTTCTGAGGAGAAGGATGGGTCTAGCCCCCAGAATCTGAGCATTTCTTGGTTCATTGTGATGGGGAACATTTTCTGTTCTCGTGTGCCCTAGCGTTTATGAGAGCTCAGACACATCCTGGATGAGAGCAATTGCTGTGAGAGCTTCCCACTGGGAAAAAATATGCACCTTTTAAGCTCAGCTAAACTAACATGAAAATGTCAACAGAGATATGGTGAACTTTGCAATTTGAGTAACAACCTACATTTTACCTTGGTGAGTTACCACCACACTTCACCTGGACTGCAGTGAAATTCTGACACCTCTGTGCTATCCTAAGGTTAGAAAACCCAACCAATCCTTCCCCCAACATCCTTCTCCCTCCTTATCACTCAGCTCCTTCCCATCAGGATTGTCTGCTGCATGAACAACTCTGAAATCTCCATCACAAGCAGAGGTGAGTACACCAAAATGCTAGGATCTTCTGAGGAGGGCAGAAATTCCATTGCTGCTTCACTTCCCATTACACACAGGCAGCTTGTAATCTCCACAGTATCTTCAGGTTTGTTTGTTTGTTATGGGGAACAGGAACTGGTTTCTGTCCATGACCATCTCTCCCTGCCAGAGGGATGTGCTGGGCTCACACTGCAAATTCAGATACACTTCACAAGGTGGGACACACGACAGGGGTTTAGGTCATACTTGAAGCAGATGTTAGCTCTGAAATACAGAGACCTCAAGGAATCTAACCTCTCCTTCCCCCCCAAAGCACCTGATTTCCCAGATGTGTGGCAAACAGGAATGTCTCTCCTGGTCTACAAAACCTCACCCACCTTGCCCCTAGCTAAGATCAAGTTGTGGACTGTGTTCGGGGCAGAAGATAACAGTATTTGTCAAACAGATGAGAACAAAACTGGCTGGAACAAATGGGATTTGGGTAGAAAGATTTCAGGTCCAAGCCTCAGGTAAATAATGAAGGGGAAATCTGAGAGAAGAGCCTAAATTCATTGCAGTGCCTCAGAAGAAACTGAGATCAGGTTTCTGCTACTTGAAACACTCAGCACAAAAGTGATGCTCAAAATCCAACAGCCTGCTGCTGAGCTCCAACGGGGGTCTCTCTACCTCTTTTAAGCAGAATCCAAATGCCTCAGACTGGGACAATCACTGATCCAAATCTCAATAGGAAAAGGGATAGCTATAAATAATCACCTTCCTTGCTTGGGTTAATTCACCACCTGCAGTTCAGCACCCTTTACCAGCCATTGCCTGGGTGTTCAGCCAACCAGCTTGGAAAATGACCTAAGGAAACGGATTTCTTGGTGTTCCTGGTTTTAGGCACCAGGAGAGCTTGCTCCTTTCTATGTTACAGAGCAGGAACAAAGGAAAGGAGTCACCTATTTGGAGCTGAGCTAAGGCACTAATGATGCAGTAGGTGAGGAAAGGATAAACACAGCGGGAGGAGGACAACTCCATCGTTCTCTCCACTCAATTCCCTTAAAAAACCCAATGTTATCTCTATAGAAAAGGAGGAGCTAATACAGCATTACAGTATCCCTGCTGGGGTTTCATTTTAAGGTTGTTCTGTTGTACTCCCAGAGAGATTTGTTTCAGGTATCAAAGTCACAGGAGCTGTTTCTAAAGTGGATTTTGGTGAATGCAGGCAGAGTTATCTGAGCAGCTCTGGCTCATCACAGCTCTGTGAGGATGCATGTTTTGTTGTTTTTCCCTGTGGTCTCCCAGAAAATATGAAGCCTGTCTCTATCACTTTTTGGCATGTTACTGAGATAAGCCACCAGAGTGTGCTGACCCGAGGGGTGCAGTCTCTCCCTGTTCACAGAGGTGGCAGCTGTGTCATCATCACAGCTTGATGAAGATCGAGGATGACTGGCTCATCTTCTGCCCAGTGTCACTGAGGGGGAAAACGCTGGAGATGGCTACATCCACAATTCCTTGGCAGAGCTCTGCATACAGCTTCCTAAGAGATGAGAGAGAGAGAGAGAGAGACAGAATCAGATACCCAGGCAGGACAAACCAGCAGATGCCTGGCCAATCTTTATGTTTTTATGTAGAAATGCGTTTTCCCAGCAAAATCTATAAGATCCTACTCCCATCACAAGGAGTTTCAGGGTGGTAAATAGGGGAGAGCAGTATCTCTTCCACCTCCTCCCTGTTTACACCAACAAATGTCTTCTTCTTCCATGGTGATAATTCCCAGTATTGCTCCTTTTCACAAAGAACCACAAAGCCCATTATCTATGTTTACAGTCAGAGGCTCTGGACCCTCAGGCCCCAGACTTGAGTCTCCACAAGATGCAAAGGGGCAGAAAGAAAACATCTCAGGGCTCCCTGTACCAGCCTTCCAACTCAGGGAGCTAGGGTTTACTGCACCAGACACTGTTCACACTGGAATGTGCCCCAAAGGGGCTGCTCTGATGCATTCCTGGTTTGATGAAATGCTGTGCTGGGGTGCAGCTCAGGGGCTCCACAGGACCCTCAGACATGTGGGATGTGTTTCACCATGACACAGCCCATGCACAGCAGGATTAGGGAGAAGAGAGACAAGGTGTTTGAGTTAACAACAGCTTCATTTTCTGCTGGAGGAAATGCAGGAAATGTGTAACCTCCCTGAATGTGCTGGCATCTGGCACGTATTTAGTACTAAACCTGTTATTCCCAGGATTAACAATGTCTTTTACTCTGTGTCACTGGGGCTATGTGACAATGAGATGTTTTTTTCAGCTCCTGGGAATGCTATTACTTACTGCAGCCATTTTTCCCCCTCTTTAAATGGGAGCTGTGTGATACAAATAAAAATAACCCTGAACAGGAGAAGTCACAAATAGCCAAAACCTACCTCAGCTGCTTTCAATCTTCCAAGTGCCCAACAAAGCCCTTGCTCTTCCAAGAGGCACAAAACAAACAGGGCACTGCTGCAATCCAAATCCACCCAGCAACAGCCAAATTCTACCCTTACAGCAAGACAAGGAGGTGCAAGGCAGTCATTGCACCATGATGCACATGGGCAATCCTGCACACAGAAAGGTCCCCACGCTCTAGCCCTGAAAAAGCTCCTCAACAGGCTGTCTGGTAGGTTTGACCTGCATTTTTTGTCTACTGTTAGTGATGATCTAACCTAATTTAATCAACATCTAATCTCATAAAATTCTAATGCAGCGATGTACAGCCTGTTCTGTTTTGCTGTTTTTTTTTTTTTAATATGATACAGATGCTCACTTAGCAAAAATTTCTGGTCTCCTGCAACTGTCTCAGTCATGTAATACAGCACCTCCTGCTGTGCCTACACAGAGATGTTCATGGCCAGGCCTGTTTGGCTGTTCCAGCCTCCCTGTGGCTGCTGGAAGAAGCTATAACCTGATCTCTGTGATACCAAAAGGGTTAATTCAATTTTTACTGTGCCTGTGAACTCTTAGCAGAGAAACAAGGCATGCAAAATGTGCTCTCCCAGCAAGGATGGCTGGAAGGTAAGAAGACATCTGGCTCAGAAATACAGGCACAGCCAAAACAAGGACTTAATCTGGGAACCTGGGGAGGGTTTTTGGTAATGGGCAAATTGTAACATGCATGTAGTGACTGAATACAAGCAAGACACTTGTAAAATCATGTGGACACATAAAGTCAGGAGTTATCCCCTGTGTGATTTGAATAAATGATGCTCTTCTTAACACTAAATTGGTGCTGAGTCTTTATTCCTTAGGTTTTCAGAGATTTGGTAACATCTGCAGCATCCACAGTGTGCTCTGTGGTCCTGCTGCGTGCAAATTTAGTCACTCACTTCCAGCTGCTGCCCTTAATGCTCCTCATTTAACATGTGCTCATATAAAGAGCAGCCACCAGTGGTGCCACAACAGAGACTGAGAAACAATGTGACTCCCAAAACATTAAATCTGCAAACATAACTTCAACCCAAGAGTAATAAAAATGACCCAAGTGATATTTTCAAAAACCCAGGTTAGTGCCCCATCCTACGTGGGAAAGAAGCTGGGGGATACCAAACACAGAGACAAGAGTAATGAACCCAAACTGACTGGCACTTGGAGCAGTGTCCAGTGTTAGCCTGGAAAACTCCCTCACCATTCCTTCTCTTTCACCTTTTTCACTTGGAGCGGGGACATAGCCATGCTTTGGGTGAGGCATGTGAATGGTGGCATCACAAGGGTGTTCCAGAAACTGATTTACTCACTGGGCACATGCTGGGGCCCCATTGACTTCTATTAGCCAGACCTTCAGCTCCTCATCCACCATGAAGTCAAAGCCAAAGAGCTGGAAGCTCTGGTAGTGAAGATGCTTCGTGCTGATTGCAGGCTCTATACACATAAGGCAGCTTCTGTGAAGGGAGAAACAGGAACTCAGGGTTAAGGCTGCTGTGGACATGTTAAGTAGGAGGGGTTGCCAAATTACAAGTTATGTCCAACACATGCCATGGTAACCAGGTCCATGCAAGTGAGATTCCATGAAAATCCATGTGGGGACACCCCTGAGTTAACTCACAAAGAGCTGGAGAGCATCCTCCCTCACCACTGGGTCAGGCAAGCTGGAAAACATGATGTGCAATGCCACAAAGGGCTGCAGCAGGTCCCCAGGGAACTGCCACTAGATGCTCGTTTGCCTTCAAGTCCCTCAAAGATTATGCCACATTTTTTCAGTGCAATTAACAGCAACGGGGTACTGGGAAAGCAAATGCCTTCATGAAGGACTGCTTTGTCAAGACCTGGATTCTCTGCAGCACCAAGATCTCCCTCCAGGCACTTTCTATGCCCAGGAAGGAACTGGCTCTTGAGGACTGAGTAAGATGAGCTAGGCAACAGCCATGTGCTGCTGCTGGCTGATGGTGGGGGAAGCATCCAGGGTCTGCACACTTGAGTTCACCTTCACGTCCCCTCTGTCACCTTTATGCCTTTCTTAACCTCAGCCTCTCCCAGCCCTGGCTCTCTTCCCTTTTCACTCTATCCTTCTCCAGCCACAGCTGGCAAATCACAGAGATGTGGACACATACCACTGAGGCAACAGCACTTATGGAGGTGCCTTCTCACTGAGCAGTGACATGGGGGTATTTATGGCTTTATCCTAAATTTCTGCAATTGAAACCCTTTCCTTCTTGCTCTGTGTCCACACACACTCCCTGTCCCTGAAGGGTTTTGCTCTCCTCAGAAGCAGGCAGCTGGCTACCTTATTATGTGTTTGATTTGCAGTAAGATGCTATTCTCAAGCGTTGTGTTCAGGGCATCCATCAGATACTGGTTGAACTCCTCGAAGAACATTTCATTCCCTTCCTCATAGCGCCCGTAGTTTTTGGAATATTCCTTCTGAATGCAGTGATTGGTCAAGTGGCAGGTTTTGTCCTGGAAGTTAGCACTGTTATATGGTTCTGAAGAGGTCCGCAGGACACCCTCTCTGTAGAGGTAGATATTATATTGATGATCCACGAGAACCCAGCTCCTGGGGGAACAAACAGGAGAACAAACTCCAGTCTCAGTGGCTCCCAAAGAAACAGCATGAACAAGAAAACTGGTATTACAAAGGCAGGAAAGGTTACCTGATGTCAAACTTGCGATGCCCTGGCTCTAAAAGTAGAGGATTCTCCAGGTACTTCTGAATCACGTGCACTTGTCCCTGCTCATCGATGAAGTCCAGGAGCTCTGAAGCCTCTGAAGAAATCAGGATCCCTTCCCCTGGCACAGAAAGTTGAAGACAAAATTAGGTAGAGGATCCTTCTACCTTTGTTGGAGCTTTTTCAGGCCCCAAGTGGCTCATTAGCCCGAAAAGCAACATGCAAGAACCTGTGGCCCCAGGGTCAGCAATGGCACAGTCACTCCATGGGAATGAATCTGTGGAGGGATCTCTTCCTTGCCATCCCCAGAAACCAGGCCTGCTGCAAATGGGAATCAAGGGGATCTGACAGGGCACAGCTGACAGGGACCTGGGCAAGCAGTGAAGCAGCTGCTTGCCTTGGGAGCATTCTGGATTCTTTTATGTCTTTTCTTTTTCCTCCTATCTAGGCTTGGCAGGGGTAGGAGGATGTGGTGGTGCTTGTATTTGGCACTTGACAAATTTGGTTTTGTTTTTCCCTGGTTTTCAGCAGTTTAGAGAGAACAGGAAGTTTGGCACATTTTCTGTAAAGATTTTTGCCCTTCTTTTTTTATTTGGGGAGGGAGATTTGTGGGGTGTTTTAATCCCAGACTCAAGACTTTCTTTCCCTGTCTGGCTTCTCTGGCTGCCAGAGGCAGTCACACATGCACACTTGTGCAGTGTTGCCCTGCTCACTGAATTCATTTAAGTTATTATTAAAATCATTGCTGAATAAGGAAAAGTACTATTTTAAATTGCTCATCCATGTACTCAGTGTTCCTGCTGTGGAAGCTCTTCATTAAAAAAATGAACTGTGCCATTTAAACACTCCCACATTTTGGCTGAAGCTGTCACTGTTCATCTCTTGCAAGAGTCCAAATAGCAAACTTCTGTTGCAGAGCACTGAAGAGAGCCCATTTTCCTTCTGGGATTTCATAAAGGAATGGCATGGTGCCAGGAGGGATAAGCCAGCTCAGGTGAAGTTATCAAACCCTCCTCTGGCACTATGCCCATTCTTGAGGTATTAAGTTTTCTGGACTAAACCTGATTACTTAGTCTTTTGTGCTGAGTGTTTTTGAGGAAATACTGTGCAAAAAAAACCCCCACTCTTCAAGGGGGCATCAATGGAGTAATAGAGGTTTGAAGCACAGACAGGGTTTGACAGGATCATCCAACAAAAAATGCTCCTAGCTGTGATTTCTGAAGGTTGCTGTCAGCACAGCCCTGCAGGTACTCCCACTGCTGCATCCTCTGCTCAGCTTTCCAGCCCTACTGTCCTCACTCATCCCAGCACCCTCCACTGAAAGGAAGCCTGAAATTAAAGTATCTTTCTCACCCGTGATTTAAGCAGAGGGCAAGATTTTTTTAGCTTCCTGATCACAGCAGAGCAAGGCAGAACCTTGCACTGGCACAACTTCAGGCTGTGCACTGGGGAAAGGAGGGGAACAACATCCCTAAGGCAGCAAAGCTGCTGCAGTGGGGAGATCAGCAGGCACCTGCTCCACACTGCACAGATGGCAAACCAAGGGGAGGGTCAGCTTGACTGTGCACCCAGGCAGCAACCCAGTGAGGCAGCAAAGCAGCTTATGTGGGGCAGATGTCAAAGAAAACACCAAAACCTCCAGCCACAGCGGCAAACCCTTCAAACGTTTGACTCAGGGCATCCTAAACCTTGAATTTTCCTGTTACTGATGGATGACTAAGCTTCTGTTAGACCTGTCCCAAGACAAGGGCTGTGCCTGAGCTGTATCTTTCTTGGTAATTAGCATGAACAAGCTTTCTTCTTCATCAGAAGTAATCCCCAGATGTATAAAACTTCCCTCTAGAAGATTACCATGAGACTCTGCTTTCCACTTTAATTTGCAGCAGCACAGTGATGAATACAAAAGGCTACTCTGCTTTAGTGCAGAGAAGATAGGATCACATGTGCATGAAGTATCTGAAGAGTCTGAACTGGCTCAGCCTTCAGCAGACCACAGCAACTGCCTTTCCAAATGCCCAGATGGATTTTTTTTGCCAGTTTACCCCACAGAAACACATTCTTGCACTGGCATAACAAAAGGACTCATCTCCCCTTCATTCCTGATGAAAACAAGGATACTCTTCCAATTCTTCTTGGTGACACAGCCAAGAGAGCAGAACAGAGGGAAGCTGGTGCGAAGGACAGTTTTATGGTGCAGCCTCCCTGCAGCCAGCTCTGGTTTTCACATTCTGTTTGGCAAGGCTACATGCAAAGTGACTCTGCAAACATGAGTAATGGGCTTGTTGTCTCTGAAAAGAGCAGGTCCTTCCTCAGGCTGGGCTCTGCTGCACACATGGCAAGGCAAGTTTTTAAACACAGCCATTCTAACAGCGTGCCCATGATAACACCACAGTGGACAGAGAACACAGTTACCAAAGCACTGCATTTAGAGCTGTGTCCAGCCATCTCACAGCTCCTTACTTCTGCAGAGTGAGTGATGGAATGACCCTGGAACAAGGAAGGACACATTATCACTTGGGTATCTGTTTGTCCTATTCATATTAAATGGACAGACAGACACTGCATTGATTGTCTTTGCTCTGGTACCTTCCCCTGAGGCTTGGGTGCAATTGTGACGTACTGAGCTCGTGGCTGCTCAGTGTGACCATGGGCAGGCCACTGGCACCAGGCAGTGAGTCTGGCTGAAAGACAAGCAGGATCTCCATCCAGGAGAAGGCAAGTTAAGCTGCAGCATGAGGAGTTGGGCTCCTTGCCCTTGAAGGCTACTGTCCTGCCTGCTGACTGCCTCCCTGTATCCTGTTCTGCTCCCTCTAACCTGCTCTCCACATTCCCCTCACTTGCTGGTCCCTGCAGCTTTCTCCTCACAGCACATTCCCACATTTTGAGGTGCATGTGCATGTCCTAGGTAGCACGAGCACACCACACTGCTTGTCTGGCACGGTCAGTGGAGCCCTCCACAGACACATCAGCTCGGCTCAGCCAAACCCTGTGACCCTACAGATCATGCAAAAAGAGTGAAGAATGATGAGAAACAGCTCCTGGTGCTGGAGAATGAACCTTTGGCACCAGCAGAGGACTTGGCTATCCACACGTTGCCCTCTTTGCCTTCCTGCCGCCGGTTGTACGCTGCCAGGAACACTTCCCGCTCATCTGTCCTCGAGTTGTTTATGAGATGGCGAATTCCATTCTGGGCTGGAGCCACCGGCGTCTTCAGGTTCGTTGGGTAAATCACATATGACTCAGGGAACCACGTGCAGGACTCTGATAGCTCAGGGCTTGTCTTGATGAGCCTGGATGAAGAGAGACAGGCTGTTAATGTCCAGAGTGTCCCCACCTGCATGGGGCCTTTTTAATAAAGAAAAATCATCATTAACTGGGCTCTTTTGCTTGATGATGAATGGCAGCTTATGGATAGTCTGTGCTAAATTATCCTGTGTTCCTTAGACCTTTCAAATTAGGGTTTTCCTAAAGATATGGTAACCCTAGCCCACAGCAAAGCACTACTCTTTGAACCAGAACCTGCATGCTTTCATTAAACATTTTACTGACATGAAACTAACATGAAACTAACAGCTGAGAAGTTTCCCCATAACTAAAGCTGGTGCTGCATTCCCTGCATCATCTCTGCACAAGGGAACCGAGGAGGCATTTTTGCTGTCATGGCTCAGGGCAGGAAGGACCACAGCTGGAAAAGGGAAAGCCAGAGCAGTAACGCTGTCTGTGCTGGTGTTTAGCCCTTGATCCCACTCCCACTGAGATAGGACCAGGTGTCCCAGCTGTGTATGAAGACCTCTGGGAAGCCACAGAAAGCAAGGGCACAGCTACATGTTTCACATCCCAAGGTGTCTGGAATCCCCCAGGCACATCTCTCCTACCAGCAATGTCTGGAGACAGCAGCAAATTCCTGTTAGCAGAGCTCAGGCCTGTTTTCTTTCCAAGTCAAGGGAGCTGCCTGCCTCTCCAAATGCCTGTGCTTTGCTTATAGCCAAAAGCAGAGTCCATGAGGTGCTGACTCTCTGTGCATTTGTGCCTCTCTGCTGAGGTGGCAGTGAGTCAGTGGCACTTTGTGAGCCCCGAGGAATGTCATTTGTTGTCCTGTGGGTTCCTAAGTAGCTCAATGCCTGTTTGACCCTACAGTTAAAAAGGCCAGCCAAGCTGTAGGATATAAAAACAGGTGTGCAAGTGCTTTCAGCACTCCAGGTAACAGGCTAAAGAGAAATTCATCTGAGGAGTGCTCTAAGTGCTTCTTTAAAAATACTCTGCCACTTTCTGACAAACACCATCATCACTGCCAGGAAAGTAACTGGGAAGAGGCTCTTTGCAGAGGAAGGAGAGGCCTTGGATCAGCACACCCAGTCTGCAGGACTGCATTAATGAGAGGCAGCACAGACTGCAATGGGCAATCAAACTGCTGAAGGAGACCAAGAGCTCTGACATAAAGATACAGAATTTGCACAGGGACAGGGTTATTTACCATGAAAGTTCATCCACATTTCCCCAGGAGACCCTGGCATGGCAGGTCATGCAGAAATAACTCCCAGAGCTCTTTCTGGAGATGTCTCCAAGCATTTGTTTGACCAACAAATCTGATTAGCTAAAGGCACATTAGTGTCTCTTCTCTGTATGAAACAGAGAATAAAAGGAGAAGGTTTTAATTAAATGTCTACAAGGAAAAAGAGCAGATTCGTTTGGGTTTCTTTTTCCCTTTTGGTTTGGCTCTAATCTGATTCAATACACTCTATGGTTTCAAGTAGACAGAACTCAGTGGAAATGGCATTTCCCCTGAGGTTACAGAGAGGCCTTTGTGCACACAAACAGCTCCAGAGACAGACCAGGAGTCTGAAGACAGCACATGCACAGGGCAGCTGTTGTGTGAAATACCCTCCAAACAGGTTCAACACTCAACAAGGGTTAGAGGAGAAGCTTCTGCCAAGCCCATCTAACATTTCAGTGAATTTCTTACTTCACCAGAGATGCTTTGCGGCACAGCTTGTCTGCTCCCCTGTAGTAATTCACCAGCTGCACAAGTCCAGGTTCATGGCCTAAGAAGGGGAAACAGAGGTCAGACAAACTCCTCAATGAACAAAGGCAAAGCAGCTGCTTGGTGCAAAGGACCTGTGCAGTAGGGGATAAAAAGGAGGCTGTTTCCTTGCCCTGCATTACAGAAACAGGTTGTAAACCAGTACTGGTCTCTGTGGTTTCTTTCTTTTAGTTCCAAAAACCATGCAGTTACCCACTTGTTTTTAATCTGATACATCCGTCTTGCAAAGGAAAATAATTTTTTCCTTATTCACACTGGGAACTGGCAGGTGCTCTCCATCTGCTGGTGTAAGCTTGTAAGAACCAAGATTTCAGTTACTCTTAAATACAGGTGGAGGATGCAGGGAAATACACCCTGACACAAAGATCACAGCTCAGCAAAGGGCCTTTTTTCTTTGTCATGTACAGCACGACTCCCTCTTGGGCCTGATACCACAAAACACTGGGAAACACTGAAAGACTGGGAGTCTTGCTTCTTTCTAGCAGTTTGCAACAAGACCTGTTGGATATCTGAGGTGAGAAGGAACCTCTGTGAGTCTCTGCTCCAACCTCTTGTCCAAAGTCTGAATATCTCCAAAGACAGATACTGACTTTAAGTCCTTGTCCCAGGGCTATAGTTCCTATAGTAACTCCAGATGTTTAAGCCTTTCTTGCACTGCAAAGTCCCAAATTGGCCCCAATATCCAGTTGTGGCCCCAGCAGTGACAGAGTGCTAAGCAGAGGGGCACCTCCTTACCACCACTGGACTCCACACCACAGCCTGCCTGCCTTCACCTTTTCACAGGACAGAAACACTCGTGCTCAGCTGGAAGCTCTCTGAGAGGGACCAGAATCCTGAATAAGGATTTAGGGTTTTACTTATCCTCTTTGGTGTCTGCCTGGGAAAAAAGGCCTGGAGCAAACATTACCTTAAACACCAGGCAGCTGCAAGATCACAGAGAGTGAATATCTATTTTCAGCCTGAAAGTCACTTCCCTGACCTGGGTCACTTTTATTCACAAATCTTTAAATACAAGATAGCTGAAAACCATCCTGCAGAAAAGATCTGTAGCTTCAGGCACTTCAAGGTGCAGCCAGCACAGGCAGGTTTTTTTTTTTTTACTGAAAAGAAAATAAATAAAATCCCTCAAATTTTCTTCTGTTTCCAGTTTATCCTGGGGAGATGCATCCTCACTGGGCTCCTGAGCATTGCCATGGAGCAGTGGGCTGCAACACAGACTTGGGTGGCCAGCAAAGAGGGACCACAAGGCAGGAAGGGAACCTTCTGGAGCACATTGTGAAGCCTGCAGCATGCATTTAATGGGATTAAAAAGCTGCCAAGGCACTGAGCAAAGTGGCAATCCTCTCCTGGCCAGCAGAGCATAGAGCCCAGCATCCCCTGCTACATGAGGCCTCCGCAGCCTCTTCCTCCTTTCCATCCCCTCAGCACAAACTGCTTTTCTTCTAGATGAGGACACAGCTTAAGGGTACAATCCCCCAGGAATTAGGTTATCAGTGAGAGCTACAGAGGTCCCTGCAGCTGGGCAGAAGCAGTGGTGCATGCTGAGAGCCCCCACTTCTCTCCATGATCCAGCTTAGGCCCTGAGTAATGCAAATCCCTACAGTTCCCTGATTAATGTCTGCTTCCACTGAGTAGAGCCCTTAGGAAAACCAAGCCAGCTTTGATGCAACAGTTGCTCAGGAAGACGAATCAAAGAAGACAGAGCTTTTTGGAAAATGCACCAAAATAACCATGTTATTTTTGGTCTGGCTCTACTGATTTCAGGCAACCAGTTCCTGCTATAGGAGGATGGTTTGAAGATGCCAGTGCCAAAGCATGGCCCCTCTCCATGGGTTATAGACATGGCCTGGCTGTGAGAAATGGTTTGAGTTTTTGTGCATCCCATGGCAACACATGCTGAAGCTCAGGGAAGCTCTTCCATCACTCCAGGACACTTTTAGAGGATGGAAGGGGTTAGTCAGAGATGGCCACAAGCCCACCACAGCTGGATGTGCTGTGCATGCCCACTCTCAAGGAACTGCACTTGTTCTGCAATGAGGCCTGATGCTCACAGGTCTTCCATGCTGAGCAAGTTAAAGCACAGGTCTGCCTGCTGTGCCTGCTGCAAGCACATGTGAGCATCCTCACTGCCTGAGCCTCTCCCGGCGTCTCCCTGCCCGCTGCAGACACCGGGAGGTGACCAGATGGCACTGCCATGTGATGGGGACTTTCCACTCACAAATGTGGAGGAGACAAGGGAGAGGTGCTGGAACTGGTGACTTGCAAATTGTTAAGAGCAGCCAGAGATGGGTCTCTGCTGCAAGAAAGGGGCTGCAAAGCCATCTTGCACCAGAGCTGCTGGAGTGAGGGGGCTCTGCCTGTTCTGATGTTTCTGCAGCCATAAGCAGTGCTGCAAAACCACCCCAGAAAGAAAGAAACCAGGGCCAAGATGACAGTGCAGCCCTGCTCCCTGCCACGCCCTGCAACACTGCCAGTGCCTGGCTTGGCTCTCCTGCTCGTGGGCACTCTCCCTCCCTGCTCCTGGGCTCTGCACCATCCAGCAGGGCACAGGGCCAGGGTGGCTGTGCCATGGGGCAGCAGCAGGCATGGCAGGCAGGGCACAAACCTACACAGGGCAGCTCCAGAGCCCTGCGTGGTGGCAGGGTAACAGCGGGGGTCAGGCAGCAGGGGAAAAGGTGGTGGGGCAGGGCTTGTAGGGGGCCCTACACACACAGAGCCTCTGGAATCACCCACACCCTGCTCCAGACAGGGATAGCGCTGTCACCCTCACCGAGCCCTGCAGAGGCACATCCCCACCAGCCTCGGCTCTCGAGTGAAGGTTTGAACGTGCCTGGCTTAGCCGTGCTCCTGCTGCTTGAGACAGGAGGCAGAACAGGGCTAAGCCCCGAACCACGTAAGCTCAGCACCGCAGCGTCCCTGCCCAGCAGCAGGCAGGGGATGGCACCGGAGCCACCGCGGCCCCACAAAGGCACCGCCGCTTGTCTGGATCCCCTCGCAGCGCTGCAAAGGGCCCCAAGGGCACCGCTGCAGGGCAAGGAGGCACTCGGGCTGCACCCAGAGAGGGGCCGGGATCCTCAGCTCTGCTGCATGTCATGGGGGTGACTCCGGGCGACCCCCGTGTCACACCTCCCGCCCTTCCCACTGCTTCACTACACCACAGGCCCCAAGCCGGGCGGGTGTTTGGAGGGGGCCCGGTGAGATCGCTCTCCGGGAGCTTGGGAAGAGGATCCTTCGAGCCCTGGCTGGCGGCAGCAGGGCCCGCAGAGAGCCGGCTGCGCGGAGACCCCGCGGGGCCTGAGCTTTGTTTGGGTGCCGGA
>NW_005054341.1:5712376-5718167 GCF_000277835.1 Geospiza fortis | reverse complement strand
GCCCGGGATCTGTCACCGGCCGGGATCTGTCATTGCCCGGGATCTGTCAGTGCCCGGGATCTGTCAGTGCCCGGGATCTGTCACCAGCCCCGCTGCTCCCCAGTGTGAAACCGGCCGGGATCTGTCACCAGCCGGGTTCTGTCACCAGCCCCGCCGCTCCTCGGTGTGACATCAGCCGGGATCTGTCACCGGCCGGGATCTGCTGCCGGCCCTGCTGCTCGCCAGTGTGACACCGGCCGGGATCTGTCACCTCCCGGGATCTGTCACCGGCCCGGTTCTGTCACCGTCCCCACCGCTCCCCGTGTGACTCCGCCCGGGGTGTCCCCTGTCACCCAGGCTCGGTGCCTGCAGGCTCCGTTGCCCTCCGGGGCTCAGAGCCCCTGGGGGATGCTCACCCCCAGCCGTGGGTGTCGGTGCTCAGCTCTGAGCCAGGAGATCTCCTCCTTCCTAATCCATTTGACTCTTCCAATCACTCCTTATCTTCTCCTACATTACTATTAATTTGATCCTTCTGGTTATGGAAAGGTCTTCTTGTTTGTAACCATCACTCCTGCCTTCCTCACGAACAAACCTGCGGCAGAGCAAAGGTATCTCACAAATTCAAAACCTGGAAGTCAGATTTCCTCCCCAGAACAGATCAGGTTTGTCTTAACGAACCTATCAATCATGAAAATTCTGAGGTTTTGAGTTGGTTAATGTCCTGTTTTTCCTACAGATGCTGTAAGAGTAATGACATCAGCATTGCAAACATCAGCTGGCATACTCTATAAACCATGATATATTTCCAAGAAATAAAGAACATTTTGCTGAAGGAAACACAGATAGGTCATGACCTGCACATTGCCTTTTCTTTTTTTGACATCACAAGGTAAGGTGTTAAGTGATTCATGGACGGAAAAAATTAATTTAAAAAATAGCTGCTGTCATAGCAGCTAAAAAAATTCTCCATGCAGCTTATTTCTACTAGGAGGTGCTCTTGGACCTGGGATTGGATGGGCCTCTGGATCTGTTTTCAGATGCATCCTCAGTGTGTGTTCTCTTCACAGTGTTGTGAGTTAAAACACCTCACAGCCCAGGGAATCACAGAGCACCTGGAACTCAGATCCTGAAGCCATTCCCTCTTCCCAGTTTGGCTATGTGCTGTTTATCAGGATTCCAAAATTATAGGTAATTCCAACTGACAGATAATTTGATGGCTCATCTCTGTTGGTTACATAATGAAGCACAAGAGGCAAAAATATTCCACAGAGTTAAGATCAATGTGTTAGACCAATAAGCAGAATGAAGTCCAATAATGGACTACTCAATATTCCACGCTGCAAAATTTCCTGTAGCAAGGTGGATTTTGGGTTAAGGATTTGTGTGTTTTTGTTTTGTTTTCTTTTTTTTTTTTTTTGGTTTTTTTTTTTTTTGTTTTTTTGTTTTTTTTTTTTCTTAATTATTATTATTATTTTTGGTTTGGTTTGGTTTGGGTTTTTTGTGGTTTTTTTTCCTATAGCTTAAAGTATAATTCTTGCATACACACTAGATTTAAACGCAAAACCTTTTTTCTTCTTTGTGTATGTAGGAAAAATGCTTGCAGTTCACCCATTCTCAGTGGGACTCCTGCATGTGCTTCTTCCTGGCTTTGAGCCTCAGTGTGAAAACCGTCCAGACCTCTCCTAAATGCAAGAAATATTTGTAGCTACAGTTTATGGTTTAAAATGAACCATAAATTGCCACCCAGCTGGATTTATTAGAGCTTATTTAGGTTTGTGTGATTGTCACTCAGTATTTTTCTGGCTGCATTGTTTCTCCTGGTGTATGAGCCAATGGACTGTAGTTTCTGGAAGGCTGTGCACGGATTTGAAAGGTCCAAGTCCAACAAGGCCAAAGACTGGAAGAGCTTAGCACAAGGTGCCTTTATTTCCACACCCTGTTGGACCTGAGCATCCTTGCTGCTGGCCACACCACAGAGTGGGTTAGCTCCTGCCAGCTGGTGTCCTGATCTGCCTCCTTCCTCCCGTGCCCTCAGTTCCACTTCCCTTGGGATTGAGATCGGTGGGCAGCATTTCCCTGGCAGATCAGAGCATGGCTCAGTTTGTGCAGTCCTCCGTGCTGGG
This sequence comes from Geospiza fortis, assembly GCF_000277835.1. NCBI lineage: Eukaryota > Metazoa > Chordata > Aves > Passeriformes > Thraupidae > Geospiza > Geospiza fortis. The sequence continues at coordinate 5,716,065 of NW_005054341.1, read as the reverse complement.
CGTCCCACAGTGTTCCTCACTTCAGGAGAGCCTGCAGTGGCACGCCCTCGGGAGTGCTGGCTTCTGGTGGCACTTTTACTCTGCAAAAAAAAAAAAAAAAATCACGTTTGGGCTGATGGGCAGAAAAGCAGGAAGGCCAACAGGCCCACAGGCCAACAACTCAAGTGGGTTATCCCCCGTTCCCCTGTTGCCCACAGACGGGGAATTGCAGGCAGCAGAGAGGGATATGTCGGAACTCAGTACATTTCTCTGGGTGTCCAGGGTTGCCAAAGGCCCCGTCAGGGGGCTCAGAGACCTTGGCATGCTGCCCAGAACACTTGGGGATTTGATTTTGACCTTTGGAGCAAGTTACCAGCTTTGTATGAGGACGTGAAAGTCGCAGAGGTTTGAATAGTATAATAATAAAATATTCACAGGGTGAAAATGTAGATTTTAAGATTTTTGGTATGGGGGTATGGAGACAAGATGGAGGAATCAGGGCATGTCTAGTCCTTCTTCTTTCTTCTTCTTGTTCTCCATTTTCTGCTGTGATGTTGGCACTTTGAGATTGGTTTAGTCTGATTAGATTGGCTGCACTGTCTAACATAGGTGATAGGTATTGGGAATTAAGAGTAAATATGATATACGTAGTTTGTAGTATAAAAAGACAACACCGCCTCAGGGGCAGTCAGAGTGCCTGTGGCTGCCTTGCTGAGCAGATCTCGGCTGGGCAGAAAGAAAATTTTATAGATAAGAATTAATAAACAACCTCAAGACTGAAAAGTGAACAGTCCAGACTCGTTCTTCAGTTGCACAAGCTGAAACAAAGACATCCTACGCATCTCAAAGCAGCAAATATCAACAACCAACCCAAGAGGATGTCCCCATTCCTCATCAGACTCCAGGTGCAGGGCAGGATGGAGGTGACTCACTGTGGCTTCTCGACGTCCTCGATGCCCTCGGGAAGGCGCGCGTTGAGCGTCTCCGGGAGCAGGAAGGCCGCGGCGCCGCTGCACACGGCCACGGCGCAGTATGTCACCTCGGGCAGGGACCGCCACACCTCGTCCAGCAGGAACACCAGCGGGGCCAGCGCCCCTCCCAGGCGTGCCAGGAAGGATGTGTACCCCATCCCGTTCTGCCTGGAAAGGTGCACACCACCGCGGGAAACAGAGGCCTACTTGTGTCATGGCAGACCTCTGCCCGTTTCCCCTCTGCCATTTTCCCTCTGCCATTTTTTTCTTTTCTTTCTTCATATCTTCCTAAAATCATCATCTATCCCAGAGATCAACTGTAGCTGCTGTGAGAAACAGATTTATGTCTATTGTGAGAAAGAAGCTGCAGTTCCACACAAAGAACACCTGCTCTAAAGCTGTTTCCACTTTAAATGTCTAAAACCCTGAGAGCATTTTCTAATAGTAAGACTAGTGAGCCTTCCAACCTGCTTATAGCAAATCCAAGTTCCTCCTTCTCCCAGGTATTTCTAGGCAGGTGGCATACAATAGAGATACCTGTGAGCATTTTTGGTTCAAGGAAGGAGCTCTTGGAGAGGAGACCAGAAATTAAGACCTAATTTTGAGGTGATGGGTGGCATTTCACACTCATGACAAGGATCCCAGGACCTGCTTGTGCATATACAGAACAAGTACTGGAGAAGGAACCAACAATTTTGTCTTTGCCAATGTCTTTGAGCATAAAAGATACGAACTGATCTGGGATAAGAAATGGCAGACCAGTGTGACTGCTTTGGTTTAAATGTGCATCTTTCCCCATATGCAACAGACCTTTGAAAGCTAAAGGACTAAATGGCAGAGGAGGGTACTCTGGGCAGGAAGGGACAGAAGTGAAGTGGCCCACGAGGCCTGCTGTCATTCATGAGGTTTTTTCAGACTTCCACAAAGAAATCAGTGAGGTGATGCCCTCCACCAGACTTAGCTATATCCCCGCCTATGCAAATACTAAATCTGGTCTTACGTTACCATTCCCCAGGTATGTCAAATAAGCTCTGTTTTTTCTCCTGAAATGCTGGTTAATGCCTGCTTTAATATCATCCAATGTCCAAAAGACTCTCAAACATGTGGTAGTATGTCTCCCTTGTAAAATTTTGTATTTCAAGTTATTATTTTCAGGTTCTTCCAACAGTCCCTGACAGATTATAACAGGGACCAAAGACTTTACTAAGCACAGGTGCTTTATGGAGTGCAAAGATATTTTTCCCACACAGAATACTCCTCACCTTTCCATTCATCTTCCTGTTGGCACAACCTAACCACACACAACCCAGGTGAACAAAAGGGTGGCTCTCTGCCTCTCTCTTGTGAGTACATGAAATCCCTAGAACCTGCTGGTTCCAGAGGCAAGGGGCCAGTGCTGCAGGGTAGTCACCAGCACAGCAGGATGTGCTGATGGCCTGATGACCCCAGCCAGGCCCTGGGCATGTGCTCAGCTGGGTGGCCTCTCTTACCTCAGAATGGTGGGGTAGAGCTCTGAGGTGTACAGGAAGACGGTGGTGAAGGCAGCTTCTGAGCAACCCTTGCCCAAAATGGCCACTACAGAACGCACGGAGGTGAAGGCTGGGGGGAAGGAAAGGCATTTATGGCAGTGAGCTGCCTCTGGGAAGGAACTTCCAGGTCTAAGAAGGGAGAAGGTTCAGCGCTCCCACACAGCTTCTTAGCCCTGGAGCTGCTGTCTCCAAAGGCTGGGTCTGCAGGTTTAGTAATTATTAGCCCAAGTGGGAGCTGAGCTGATGACAGGATAGGTCCTGGCAGTTCCCATTGGACGAAGTCTATAATTAAGATAGCACTGCGCCTTGCCATCGCTGGACCCTTCAGCAGTCACAAAACCATCTGCTGTGACCAGATATTGGGGTTAGCCCACATCAGTGACCTCGTCTCGTGGACACCCTTCAGGTGGAGGACTTCTCTACAAAGAATTGCCTGTGGACAAATCCACGGCTCTCCTTCTCCAGCACTGCACCAAATGGACTCCCTCCCCCTTTAGCAAGTCCTGTGTAGAGCAGAAGAGCCTCTCACACTTGGGAATGAGGATGTTGGCTCCTATGCAGACCCCGGCCAGGATGAGCGTCCACGCCTGGCTCTGCCGCCGGCCGATTCGGTTCACCAGCACGTACATGGCCATCTTGGCTGGAATCTCAATGACACCAAAGACAAACTGGGAGAGGTAGATGCTGAGCCCAAAGCCAGTCAGGTTCATGCTCAAGCCGTAATAAGAGAAGGCAACACCAAACCTGCAAGGAGTGGGTGGAGATGGGACTGAGGGAAATCCCTCTGGGATGAATTCCCCCTGGGAAGTGACACTGCTTACCACACTAGACCAGAACACACAGAGATCTTCCTCAGGACTGGGGTCCTGAACAAGCTGATGTAGGAGTAACTCCCTCCCATGTTCTTGTCTGTTGCCATCCTTGTGAGGGTCTGGCAGAGATGGAAAGAAGGAAATAGCTCAGCTGCTGTTCTGTTGGGATGCAGACATGAAACCCCAGACAGGCTGGGGACTTTGCCCTTCCCAGCTTCAGATCCACCTTGGATTTTCCATACATTCCCTCTGCAGAGCCATTCTCTGAGCATATATTTTCAGAGTCATGTGTTCCTACAACTTTACAGGTTGCCTGCTATTTTAGACCTCTTTTTCTTCTCATGGTTTCTTCTTCCCTCTCACCTACATGCCCCATGTAGCAGAGAGGTCTGTAGGGA
>NW_005054341.1:5697175-5712366 GCF_000277835.1 Geospiza fortis | reverse complement strand
TAGGTCTGTAGGGAAATGGCAGATGGAAAAGCCAGCGTTGGCCAGTTCCATCCTCTTCCCCATGTGGCTGCCTGCTGTTGTATGAAAAGCTAGCAGTGAACTTCATGCTTTGTTCTTAGGAGTGCATTCATTTAAAGGGTAATTGTTTATCCATCTACTTATATAAGTACAGAAAACCTTAAAAGTCAAGCACTGAGAAGAAGTTCTTCTTCACTGCCTGTGAAGAAGAAGAGACTGCTTGTCCAAAAGGCTTTTTGGCAATTGATTGAGGAGTAAGTACCAGCAGAGTTAATAAGTTCTACTCACTGTGTATTTACTCCAGTGTCCAGTCCACTGAGGCCTCTTGCCATGGCAAAAACAAGTGGAAAGACACTCCACGTAATGGATGGGATTTCTGGTCTTATGGGAGCTGAGCTGGAGCTTTATCTTTGGGAGTGAATTTCTGCTTTCTAGAGGAAAATGCCCACAGTGCCCCACAGAGCACACTGCAGGCTAAGCATTGCTCCAGGTATCAAACAGAAGTAAAACACAGAGAGACAAAGTGGGAAAACAAGAACGTGTGTCTGGATCTCCAGTTCCTTACCTCTGGTGACACAGCAAAGTCTTTCCTTCCATTCATTCTTGCACATCTGAGCAGGTGCCTGTGGGCTTGCTTCACTTTGCCCTTGGCTATGAGCCACCTGGCGGACTCTGGGACCCACCTGCAGGTGCAAGGAGAGGAGACTGTTCCTCTTGGAGCTGCCTGTTTTCCACCTCATATCCATGGCTCTGGCATCTTCTCCATGAGACTTCCACCTAAATATAACAACTGTGGTGCATGGGAAGAGTAGTGGGGCACACTTTTGACAGGTACAGGCTCTTCTACCCCTAAAGGCTGAGCTGGCTGAAGTTTCAAACTCTTATCAATTAAAACTGGCCCCAGGGAGTTTTTATTTACATATTTGTGCTCTCTGGGACTCTTTAAGCTTTGAAATTGTCAGATATTAAAAACCACAATATAGAAAGGATTCGGTGAGCTCTATACATACTTTGTTAGTTGCTAAAATGATTTGGTTTTCACAATAATCAAAGCCTTCTGCACAGTGGAGTCTTCCACTAGAATGGTCCAAGACCAGATCCCTACAATCCAATGTTTGTGATTCATGTGCCTTAAATCAGATTACAGAAAAACTAATGAGCAACTGTCGTCACTATTCAAGCAGGAATTGAAAATTATGTGTAGAGCAAAAATGTTTGGAGAATTGGTCTTGTTGAAAGTTTTCATCTCCTTCCCACAGGCTTACAACCTTGGGAAATATAAAGAAGGAAAGATGGCATTTTGCACTCATTGCCGCTGTCTCTGGAGAGCAATACCATGTCTTTTGGTTGTCTACTGTTTCCACTGAGTTCTGACATTGTGTCAATAATATCTACAGAGTGCTAAATTAAATTTTAATTCCATACTTCAGAGACTCTCAATTTTCTGCAATCACTGACCTTATGGGTGCTTGAAGACTAGAGTATAACTTGTTGGAGAACTAATGTCCATAAAAGATAGTAACATAAGAGGAAAAATCAAATGGTTATGATGAAAAGGGAGGGGAGCACAAATGCATCTGTGAATTTCAGCATTTCCAAGGACTCTTTCTTTTTATGGCTGTTTGTCCTGGAAAGAGAGCAAAACAACTTGAACTAAAAAAGTCAGCAGGGCACATATTTTAGTTGTGTTGGACTTGATCAGTGAAATACCAGAAGTTATTCTTTAGACTGTCAAACTCTGTATTCTAATCTGTATTACTACACAGGGAAATTTAAAAAATAAAAAACAAAGAAGATGGAAAAATTAAAGTTTCTTTGATTAAATGAACCATATCCCATTTTAAGGCTTAGGAGATGTCAGGTATTCTTAAATAAGGCTACAGGGGGGAAATTGCCCAGAGAAAGGAGGTGTATTTGGCCCATCAGGATGGTTGCACACCTGAGAAAAGCCTTGGGAAGTGCAGAGATAAATGAACTTGACCTAGCCTGAAGGTGTCAGTGGCTTTCATGGAAAATTTGGTATCCTTCCCAGTGAGGTGGGGACAGAGAACGGATAAATGTTTTATCTTGAGCTTACTAGGGATTAAAGCCTGGATCTGGTTGAGTGTTCCTTTATTGGAATCTCTTTACTCTGAGCCACATCTGACAGAGTTGGCAGCACCAAATCCTGCTTCCACCTGTCATCCTAATGCCTCAGCCTCATTCCTGCCTCCTCCTTGTCCCCAAAACTGTGATGTAACCTTGGGAGAGACAAAACCCAGGCCACTCTGTGGGGAAGGATGAAAGTTTGACAAGAAAGTCTCACAGATGTGTGTGCTTAGCAGAAAGATTTTTAAATGTAGAGTCTGATGAAGGAATGGAGATGGAATCAAGTTTTGATATAGAAGAAAAGAATTGCTGAGCCAGTCTTACTGGCTAACCAAGGTGGCAAAGAGTGTGTTAGTTAGAAGGGGTTTTTAATGATTTAGAGAAAAGGATAAACTTCAAACAAGAAGATGTTTTTACCAAGCAGAAAGATAGCACAGGCAAACAAGTCAGCAAATGTTGCAAGTAGAAAAAAGGTCTCAGAATTTTCTACTGCAAGAAATCTGAAAAACAACTTCTGGCTTAAACTGTAATGTACTAACTTTGAGTGATTGGAGAACAGTAACATGAATATGGTAATTACAGTAGTTATGACAGGCTATAGATAAAAGTTAAGGTATAGATTGGTTCTACTGTATTAAGGTGCTCAGCAAAGGAAAGTCTATAATGCAATGTAACCTAAACTCAGGGTCTCCAGGCCTGCCTGCAGCTGGAGCTGACAGCTGTAGGCACAGCTCTGTCACCCACCTCCCTGGGCTGCTGTAACCTCTTGGATGGAATAAACTGCATTTTGGAGAGCCCCTGGAGTCCCACATCCCTCATTTAAGCTCTTACACCACTCCAGTTTTCCAGAGCTGCCACACTTGGGCAATCTGGGTAGAGGACACAGATGAATCCTGAACGCCTCCTAGGATCCACAGAGGAGGCAAATCCCAGTGTGCTTCCTTTCGGGTGGCTGCACTCACCACAGGCAGACGATGCTCAGGAGGCAGGGCGCTGTCACAGCCACCAGCAGCCAGTGCCACTCCCTCACCAGGTAGGCTGCCAGGGCCAGCAGCATGTTCCCAAGGCTCCAGAAGATGCTAGTCAGGATCCCGGTGAAGGTGCGGTGCTGGACGTCCACCCACTCCATCCCTGCAAGAGGGGGGCAGCATCCAGCTGGGACATGCAGGGCTTCTCCAGGCAGGGAGGGCCTGCAGGGCTTTTTAACAAGGGCAAAAGCAAGGGAACATCCCTGGTCTGCTGCTTCACAGAGTTCCACTGTTTGGCTGATATTTGGAATATTAAAATAGTCAGCCACAGTACTTAGGCTGTTGCAAAGCTGCCAGCCACTAAAATAAAACTTCAGGAAAAGAAATACTGGACATGTGTTAAGGAACAGTGCTAAAACCACTTTTAGTGATATTTTTTTTATCCCATTCAATAGCATTCACTTGGCCTTCTTCATCAACCAGATTTTTTTTTCCCCCTAGCTTGCACAGTTTCCCATTTCTCTCTCATTATTCCCATTTCCACTCATTATTTCAGATTAAAGAAATAGATTGGGAAGAATTGGTGTTCACATGGAGCCCACCCAGAGCAGACAGCAGCAAAAGTGTAAAGCCAGCTGGGGGTCTCCTTGTTTGTGTGTGTGAAGTAAAAGCCAGTTTTCCTCTGAAGTTTTGGACATCTTGCTACAACCTCTAACAATCAGAAATGCCCCTCCCAAGCTCTACTATGACTTGCAGAAATCAACCTTTATAGCAATAAACAAACAGAGCAGCCCTTGGGATTTCTCAGGTCTTGTGTGGGCTTTTCCAATGCTGAAGCCATTACAGCTCGATTTTGACTAGATCTGCAAAAATCCTGGAAATTTCTGCTGCAACTGTTAATTGTTCTTGGGTATAACACTTTTTGCCCAGTATGTCCCAGCTGTATCTACAAAATTATCCAGTGGTTTACTGGATACTCTGAAATCTGGAGCTTGTTTTTATGATGTAATTACCTAAATTCTTCAGCTTCAGTTTTGCCTAGCTCTGTGTGATTTGTAAGAATATTTTTGGTAGTTCTTCTCATTGTAAAATACAAATTGGCAGCTTAGGAAAACTTGAAACTGGGGAAGTAGAAACACCCTGTAAATGACACACCATCCTCTCGTGCTGAGGACAGGGCAATGCTGGATTGTCCTAGCAGTGCTTGAAAGGTGAGAACTTTGTACGAGTGGAAAAGGGGCAGAGGCTTTGGAGTGTGGCTTTGATTGTGTTACTGATGATACTTGACAGGAATTGTGTCGCTTGTTCCAACAGAAGTACTAACAAGTGCTTGCTGTATTTTGAACAGACTGTTAAATATTAATTAGACCAACAGCAAATTGTAATTCTGGGATCCTTGCAAGAGGGAAATCGCACGCGCAGCGATTCCCAGACCTGTGTTCCTACCAAGCCTGCCCTGCCTGGCAGAGAATTCCCTCCCCACCCACGGTCTGCCAGGAGCCCCCCTGGCAGCCAGAGCCCCCCACACTCACCCAGAGGCAGGACAATCAGGGACAGGCCACTCAGGGCCACGCCGGTGAGGGTCCGTGTGACAGCCAGCATCGTGTAGGACACGGAGGCGGCGCTCAGCATCCCAAAAACCAGGGAGCACACCAGGGACAGCTGCAGCATGGTCTTCCTTCCAAACCTGCCACGAGCACAGGCTGGGTTACACTGGCTGGAAACCTGTCGTGGGAGCAGGGTTTGAAATGGGCAAGCCAGAGATTTTAGAGGAAAATTAAAGGATGCAGCATGCTGGAGAGGAAATAAATTGCTCTGGATCAAGCTGGTGCCACAGTGGTGCAATCCCATGCAGATGCCACCCCATAAACTTTGGGAATCTCCAGTGGAAAGAGCAGTGCTGCTCAGAACAACAAATCTGGCTCTCCTGGCCCACAGCACCACCAAAAGCAGTGATGCCAGCTTGAAATCCTATGTTGCTGTCACATGCTGCTCCCTCCAGTGTCAGTGTCCTTCTCCCATGGCTTACTCAGGACTGGCCACTGCCACCACTCTCAAGGGGGAGACAGAGACCTGAAACTTTCACCCTGCTCCTTGGAAGGAAAAGGAAGTAATCCAGTTGTCTGCCCACATGTGCAAATAGCCCTGAAATCCTAAAGGGGATTCTGAGGAATCTGCCAGGATGTTGCTCCCCTGGGGTTTCCTTACCCCGTTGTCCAGAGTCCTGTGTGGAGAGCGTGGAGAAATACAAAACATCACACAAATGCAATATAAATGTCTATATACACACAGACACACACTCTCACAGACAGAGAAATATGTCTGCACGCATTTCTGCACAACCTGTGAAAATCTAAAAATCAAAATGGAGCACAAGGCGTCGGTCTCCTGATGAACATCAGCACTGCATGTTAAGAAAGCTGAGGCTCAAGCAGCAGTAGTAGATTAAGCCTGCCTGCAGGTGATGTGCAGTCCACAAGGACTGAAATCCTGCTCTGATCCTGGCATTAGGGTCCCCCTGAGAAGGATGGTGGCAGGAACAATTGCTCCAGGGGAAAAAGCGGCATGCCAGGACATAATGCCACAGTAACCTTCCCAAAAATAATACAAAAATTACTTCAGTCAGCAGGTGATAAATGAACCTACTGGGAAACTCCGGGAAGTTTGCTGGATCTGCTTTGAAATTTAAGATGGAACAGTTTGTAAAAGACACCTTGATGCCCCTGGGTCAGAACAGGAAGCACCAGAAACCCCCCAGAGCTGGATCCAGTTTCCAACGGGTGACTGCCCAAGAAAGAAGATATATTTTTTAAACGAAGATTTTCCTTGAAAATACAGTAAGGAGGGTATAAAACCATAATATTCCTGCAGGAGTCGAGGCAGCTATTTAAGGAACCATTACTACACTCTTAGCAAAAGGAAAACCAGGAGTGAGCTGCCAGGATTGAACTGCAGGATATAGGGAGGCTGCTAGAAATAATGCCATTAAAATTGTCTTCAAAGAGAGTGGTAGGAAAGCACAACTTCTGAAATATTGTAGAAAATGCAATAAAAGGAGCAGACTGCAGAAGCATAAAAATTAATAAAAAAGCCATTTTCATTAAAAAAAAAACCAATCTGGAAGTCTGCCAAAGAATTATTGAACCAATTCAGTACAAGGACAAGGTACAAAAGGAGACTTTGGAGAAGAGCAGACAATAACAGAAACAAGATATATGTTATATATATATATTGTTTCTGTTATTATTCCTGTTACACATATTGTGTATATATATATATATATACACACACTATATAATTTTTTTTTTGGCATACATTTGCTCACATTGAAGGTTTTTTGGAGGCCAGATATCTGGAATGGCTTAGAAAAAACATGAACCTGAAGAGTAGTAAAATGCCAGATGATTTTCCCCCTGGAGCACCAGAGATGAAACCTCTGCCTCACTGTTAGCACAAAGAAGTGGGATCTCATCCCTGTCAGACAAAAGGAGGGTTGCTAATGGGAGGTCAACTTTAAAGAGATGATAGGGGAGATGTGGGGGGTGATATCTGAGGTTTAACCTAATGATCCTTAATTTTCCTCTTGCTTCACTAACCACTACTCGCTGCTGTGTGGATGTTTGCCCAGAGGAAAATTGTGCTTTGCTGTATAATGCCAAAATCTTCCTACTGAGTAGCCGTGGCCAGCTCAGAGCCTCCATTTTAAATGAGAGGTTTAAATTGTTTCTCTGTTTTAGATTGATCTGCCCTGATTGTCTCATCCGGCCACAGAGTCCTTTAACTCCTTCTGCAAAGTCTCCAGCCTCTGACCTCATCTCTGCCAGACTCTGCATCCCCTCCCCACTTGCTCCCTTCCCAGATTATTTATGAATGCACTGAAAAGCACAAAATTCCAAGCACGGGGTGCTCCTCTGTCACAATGGAGCACTTGCATCTCCTCTCTTCTTCCTGGCTTTTACTAATTTAGTCATGCTGAGACCTTCTTACCCTGGGGCAGCTCAGTTTCTGAAGGAGTGTTTGATGAGGAGGCTGAGATGGTGTCTCCTCTGCTGACATGCCTGTTGATCCATGCAAAGAAATCCTGCACATTTTTAAGGCTTGGATCTTTTGGAAAACCCCTGCTGATTCTTCACTGGGGTGTCCCACCTCCCCCTGGGGCTCTGGCTCCACCTTTCAGAGGAGTTTCTGCCAATTTGCCTGGTGCAGACAGAGGTCAGGCTGCCTGGCACTGGACACCAGTTAAAAGCTTTTTTATCCCCAAGGTGCTGCAGGGCTCCGGGACAATGTCTCCTTACTCCTGGCATTTACCTGGCATTCCTTTGGTGTCTTCCTCTCTGCCCTCTTCTGTCAGCTCATTTCAAAGCTCCAGCTCCAACACCTGCCTCTACACATTCTCCCACTGTGAGCACAGACTCATTTATGTCTCACACCATAGTCTTTTTATTTCCAGGTGCTCCTTTTATGCCTTCATCCTCTGCTGGCTCTTCCCCCTCACAATCCATTTGGGAAACAAATTACTTTTCATTTTGTGCTACCTCGTGTCATCTTATTTTCTGCCATATTTTGTCCTGCTCCTTTTCTCAATTCTGAATTTCTCCCCCTCCAGCTGTGCTATAAAACTGTTTGGTTACAAAGCCAAGGCACACAGTTTGAAAATCACGCAGGTGCCTTGGGTCCTTGTACAAGCATAGCCAGGTACCCACGGGTAAAGGTATGGATGTAAAAATTCCCATCTGCAACACTAAATTCTCTGGGTCCTTCACACTTCAGGTTCCCCTCTGCAGTGATTCTGCAGCTTGCTGTACTCTAATTCCTCCCAGAGGAAGGAAATCAGGAAGCAATTTCCCAATAATGAATAATGTACAGGGAACAGCACATCCCAACTGCGTGCCTGGACTCTGTGTCCTCTGATGGGTTTCCTGGTTTTGCTGCTTGCAAAAATAATTGGTTTCTTATCTGATGCCCTTTCTAGATTATTACTTGGATTTATTTTTCAGGTTTATATTGTCACATCCCAACATTTAACCAGAGAGAGCAGCTGTGTTTCTGTTTCCTTCATTAATTCACCTCTTCCTTAAGGAATAAATACCTCCCTGCTTGAAAAAAATATCCTTTACCCCGATTCTCTAGGAATGACAGAGTCAGATTTTGCTTGCTGGAAACTTGTTACAGACATCTTTTATGAAAAATCCTTTCCTTAAGATTTTTCCTCCTGAGAAGCTGAGAGGCCTCAGGAACAAAATGTAAACAATGGTTATCTGCTGCTGTGGAATGCAACAGGTGCATCTGTGATTGGTCTCATGTGGTTGTTTCTAATTAATGGCCAATCACAGCCCAGCTGGCTCCGGAAGAATGTTATCATTCTTTCCTATTCTATTCTTAGCTAGCCTTCTGATGAAATCCTTTCTTCTATTCTTTTAGTATAGCTTTAATGTAATATATATCATAAAATAATAAATCAAGCCTTCTGAAACATGGAGTCAGATCCTCGTCTCTTCCCTCATCCTGAGACCCCTGTGAACACGGTCACAGAAACTCTTTTGAGCTATGGCAAGAAATTCCTCTGAGCTCCTCACTTGGGTGTTAATAGCCAATTTGAGCATAATTTGCAAGGAGCTAATTTGTGATTAATTTGCAAGGAGTTGACTCTTTTAGCCTTTTTGTCCAGCTTTGTATCAATCAGCTCACTCAATTTTTAGACTGAAACTGGTCTGGCAGACTGAATTTTTTTTTTGTTTGTTTTTTTAATTGTTCCTGCAGCACTTCTGACCACAGTCAGCAGTGCATCCTACTCCTGCCCATGGCCAGAGCTGCTTCTCTGATCCAGGAAGCATTTAGCAGCCCACTGATCCAGGAAGCGTTTACTCCCTTGAATCCAATTTCCCAGTGAGAAGCTGGATCTCCCTTTGCAGTTGCCTTTTGTCCTTTCCCCGCCCCTCTGGCTGCCTGTTGGAGGTGACATGTGTGTGGCATTCTTTCTGTGAAGCCGAGGCCCTGGAGGAGCAGCCTGGCAGGGCTCAAACCTGTCGGAGAGGTCCCCGAACACCATGGCCCCCACGGTGACGCCGATGAAGAAGAAGGTTGCTGTTGCCTGGTTCAGCCCACGCTGCTCACACACGAGGTCCCACTGAAACACAAGGCCAAAATGACGCTTTAGTGCCCAGCCCAGTCCCTGCTGCCTTCTCACACTCCTTCATTCCATTGCATCGTGCAGTTTGTGCCTGCTGAGTCTGATGGAACGGTGGGATCCTGCACTAAACTGCACATCAGACAGTGCCAGAGTCCTGGAAAATGGAAAGCTGCATCTTACAGAAGTCCCAGTTAGCCATCCCCACTGTGACAGCCTCTCTGTGAACACTTCATGGAATCACAGAACCGTAGAAGATGCTGGGTTGGAAGGGACCCATCAGGGTCATCGAGTCCAACTCCTGGCCCTGCACAGGACACTCCAAAAGTCCCCCCAAGTGCCTGAGATTTTTGTCCAAATGCTTCTGGAGCTCTGTCAGGCTGGTACTGTGGCCACTGTCCAGGGGAGCCTGCTCCAGGGCGCAACCACCCTCTGGGTGACAAACTTTTCTCTGATATCCAAACTAAACCTCCCCTGACTCAAGTCCAGGCCATTCCCATGGGTCCTGTCACTGTCACCACAGAGAAAAGATCAGTGTCTGCCCCTCCATTTCCCCTTGTGGGGACATTGAAGACCCCAATGAAGTCTCCCCTCAGTCTCCTCCAGGCTGGACAGACCAAGTGCCCTCAGCCTCTCCTGATATGGCTTCCTCTGCAGGCCCTTCACCATCCTCGTGGCTCTCCTCTGAATGCTCTCCAATAGCTGAATGTCTCTTTTATATTGTGGTGCCCAAAACTGCCCCCAGGACTCGAGGTGAGGCTGCCCCAGTGCAGAGCAGAGCAGATCAGGACAATCCCCTCCTTTGGCTGCTTGGTGATGCTGTGCCTGATGCACCCCAGGACAGGACTGGGCATCAGAAAACTTTCGTGGGGACCACACATGGAGACTTCCCCATCTTCTTCTCCTGACCTCTGCCAGACCTGCCCAGGTGCAAGGCCCTCCCCCAGCTCCCTCTGCCATGCCCTGAGCCTGCCCTGGTGAGCTGGCATTGTCAGGGTGCCCCACTGCAGTGAGCTGTCACAGCCACCCCTCAGAGAGCACTGGGGACAGCTGTGACGATAACCAGTTCCTCTTGCCCTGACCACTTTCCTTGGAAGTTGTCTGTGCAGGGAAGAAGGAGGGCAGAGGGGAGGTAAGGTTAAATACTTGCTCTTAATACCAACCTGTTGATTTCTGACTGAGGAGTTGGTTTGGCCATCCATCCGAATTAAGTTAATGAACATAATTTTACGTGGAAGTGCAAATATTACAAATCTCTACAGAACGCAGAGGTAATTCTCTCTGTGTGCAAACGTGGCAAAATTTAATCATCAACCCAGACCTGCAGCCAGCTAGACCTCGAGCAACCTTTCTTGCTACAGGAGCAGAATTCCAGAGAAGGTCCTGGTCCCTTGCAGGGATTCCAAGGCCTCTGGCCATGGGAGCAGCATCACGAGGCTCCATGCTGCAGAGTAACTCCTTCTACCCTCTCCCTCAGCACTGCTTCCCATCTCCAGCGCAGAAATGAGGTGCAGACCCAGGGCACACACGACCCTCACCCCTGTGAGGAGCAGGAGTGGTTGGGTGGTGGGGAGGAAGCAGCAGCTCCTTGTCCCTGCTCCCACTGAGACAACCAGCACTATCCTTCTAACCCAGCTGTGCCCCTTTTTCCTGACCAAACTTGACCTTCCCTGAGACCTTGTGTGATTTGGACTGTTTCCCAAGGAAAGTAAAGCATTAACACCCAGAGGTATCACTGCTAGCCCTGGAAAAGTGTTTCAGGAGGTGGGTGGTTAATATTTGATGGGCAGGGACCTTTTGCAGGCTCAAGGTTATGGCTGGTTATGAGCTCAGTGGAAGACCCTCAGAGAGAACATTTGATTTGGCAGAGAGATATTGGTGGTAAGAGAAGAGAGGCAGCACAACCCTGGGGAGAAAAAAGAGGAAAAGAGAAGAGAAGAGAAGAGAAGAGAAGAGAAGAGAAGAGAAGAGAAGAGAAGAGAAGAGAAGAGAAGAGAAGAGAAGAGAAGAGAAGAGAAGAGAAGAGAAGAGAAGAGAAGAGAAGAGAAGAGGTGAAGATCAGTGAGGAGGGGTGGCCAAGGGAATAGAAGTTATAAAGTGTTTGGAAAACCAAGAAAGGAAATTGAGAGCTCATGCGAAAGCCTGACAGGATGCAATCTTGTGCAAGTGCCACACAGAGAAAATCCTATATCTGTGTCTTTCCACTGCCTTCTGACCCCCTCCCAAATCTCTCCATCATCTGGAGAAATTAGGATGATTATAATGAGAAATGTTGGCATCAATCTAAGCAAGAGGAGATGCTCACAAAAATAATATTAATAAATGTTAGCTGTATACTGAGCTTCAGAGAGCTTCCCCCTCCCAGGACATCTTCTCTGACCAGGTCATGTCCACTAGCTACAATGCACAGATTCCCCTCTCATTCTGTGCACTCAGCCAACACCTCTCCATCTCCTCCTCAAAGCACAGAGCTAGTTTCAATTTTGGCTGGATCCCAGGCCAGGAATTACCTGGGTGGAGATGGTGGAGGTGAACTGTGAGTGGTCATAGACCCATCCGTGCTGGCAGTGCTGGATGATGGATTTGTTTTCTGGCTGCAGAGAGGAGTTGAGCAGCAGGTGGAACTGAGGCTGTGAGAACATCTCACAGGAGCTGAAAGTGCCATCGGGCTTCTGGGGGATGCTGATGAGCAGAACTTCCTCCCTGGTGAGATTCACAAATGCCTCTTGTTGTGGAATTGCGCAGTGATGAGAGGGGGTGGCAGCAAGAAAATTGTGCAGCAGGAAATGCATGGGAAGGTGGATTCTCGCGAGGCAGAGGATAGCCAAAATCGAAATCTGGAATCTGCCAAAGCCCCCGATTTCCAGCAAGAGATCCTCAAATTTCATCTTTTTTTCCCTGTGGAGTTTGCTCATTCAGAGCAGCTAGGTACCAAGGAGCAGCAACATGAGCTCGAAAAGCAGCCTCTGCTCTTGGAGCTCAACTTCCCATGGCTTTTCATACAGCCACCTCTTTGGACTTTGAGACCTTGCTGGAAGGTGTCAAAAGTCACAGGGGAGCTCTCCACTTAGGGCATAGCCAAAGAAATGATCCTGTGTGCCCACAACACATCCCTTGGAAAGGACCCAGCACAGGGCACCTTTTTGGAGTCCTTTCCTGCTGCTGTGGTTTTGGAGAGGGACATCTGCACTAGGAAGGGAGGCTGTGGGGACAGCACTCTCATTTCTCATGGAAGGTCCTGCAGCAAACCCTGCCTGCTGTGAGCTAGTCACCAGCCAGACCTGCTGGACTGTGACAGAGGCCTCGGGAGGAGCAGGGGTGTCCCACTGGGTCAGGGCATCCAAGGACACCAAGCCTGGCTGCTGAGCACCAGCCAAGTGTGTTTTGGTGTGGTTTGTGTCAAGCCATGCCCTCGGAGCAGGGAGGGTAGGGAGGCTGCCTGGAAGGGAGATGTGTGGATGCAAGCAGGGAGGTGTGCCCTTTGGGGTGAAAGGGTGGGTGAGGGCCACCTGCTCACCTGCACCCTGCAAAGAATGGAAAAAGTGAAAATGTTTCCCCACAAAGTGCTTTTCTCCACCTGGAAAGGTGTTTTGCCAGGACAAAGGCCAGGAGTGCTGGAAGTGGTGCTGACTGCCAGGAGCTGCCTGTCTGCACTGCCTTGCCCTGCAGCCAAGGGTGGGGACAAGGGGCTGCAGAGCAGCAGGTGGGGATGAGGAGATCCAAAAGAGCTTCTCCAAAAGGGCTCCTGCTGTGGCTGATGGCCCAGACCGTGTGTCGCCCAGACACGAAATGTTGTGAGGGCACAGAGCAGAATAACACCACGATGTGTGACCTTAGGAGACCTTTCCCCCTTTCAGCAGCATACCTGGCCACCCATGTTTCACTAATGTGCTGCCCCAGTGCCATGGCATGAGCCATCTCAGTGCCCATCCCAGCACAGGCACACAGGAGTGAAGCAGGGACACCTGACGATGCTGTGCCTCCAGGGTTACAGTTTAAGCTGAAGTTGAACTAAAGGACAAATCATTTTTTTCATCACCAGTCTTCTAAGAGCAAGGGAGAGAAACTCTTAATAGATGTGCTGCTGAATATTTAAACTGCAAACAGATCCAGCCTCTCCAATCAGAAGTGAGATTATGGATCACTGTTCTGCAACTCCTGGGGCTCTGCTGCTCCTACTGCATTCCTTGAAATGTACATTGCTCTATTTCTTGAACCCAAATGTGCTCCTTTAACCAGTCACCAGCTTCAGTTAATGGCCAACACGTGTGCAAGGTCTGTGACTGACTTGGCTGAATTAACAGCTTGGTTAATTAGACCTGGCTCAAACCGCTTGGCCATGCCTGGCGAGAGCAGCCAGACTCCCGTGCTGCTGCTGCTGTCACACAAACTGCTGAAAGGAAGAGTTTACTTTTTACTTCACACATGTAACACTTTCTGCTGCAATCTTTCCTTCTGCTCCTTTTCAGGGTGCCAACTACTTGTTGAGAGGGGTGGATTATTCAATTACTTGGTCACTAAGCTGTTAGCTTTTCTGTTTCCAGCAGTAATTTCCTAACACCTTCCATGGAGCTGCAAGGAGTGAAGGGGCTGATTTGCTCTTTTAGCAACTGGAGCCACCCCTCAGGTGCAAACTGCTGCAGAGTAGCTGGAGATCGGATCAGTGCTTGCAGGCTGGTGCTTCAATGATAATTTTCTCTGTTCTCTCCAAGTTACACCTCAGTACTGTGAAAATCTGTGTCCATCAGAGCTGCTGAGCTGCACCTGCTGTTAGAGGGCCGAAGAGTCCCCTTCTCACTGCAGCTCAGCGCAGGCCTGCAGGAGGGAGATGTGACACACAGAGGGAGGCTCCATTTTTTTCTCTGATTTGTGAAGGCAGTTTAGACAGGGAGATCCACAGAGCTGAGGGTCCTGCAGTGTCAGTCTGAGCTGCACTGTGCTGCAGCAGCGTGTCCAAACGCTCCTGGCACCACGTGTGCACACCAGATTGTGTAGCTCAGCTGGAGAAAGAGAAGGTGCAGCCAACAAAGAGGTCCTGGTGCTCCTCAGGGTCTTTGTTTGGTCATAGAAGAAAAGGAGTTCATGCCATTCTGACTTGGTGCCGCCTTAACAAGACTCTGCTTTCCATTGCTTGCAGCTTTTTACTCAACTGCACAAATGACAACTGCTTTGCAAGCACACTGGGTCTTGTGAAAAATGCATGTATTTTATGATTGGCTTTTTGCAAATATTAAAATGAATATTATATGTGTTGTGTTAGAAAGTAATGCTGTATTAATTCTCTTAAATACTGTGTTAAATATAGTTTTAGGTTATAAAAAATGTTCAAATAGAAACTATGCTATGTAGGATACTTTTTTTAAAGAAGAGTTGCAGTGAGATAGCAGCCACAGGACACCTAAATCTTTCAGAGAAGAAGAATTTATTGCCCTCTTATCAGAAGAAACCAACTTCTTCCTGCCTGGAAGGCGCTGTCAGGATTCAGAGGAAGAAGTCGACAATGACCAGACAGAATCCTGCTCTTTGTTTCTATTGTCTCATATTGTCCTAATTCAAATTGTCCAAATTGTTATTACTCTAATTCTATTAGTATTTTTTATAACCATTTTATTACTATTAAACTTTTAAAATTTTAAAAACAAGTGATTGGCGTTTTTCACAGTCTGGCCAAAGGTTCTTTTCTTATCTGTCAAAAATCCACAACATTGATTCTACCTTAGTGTGAAAGGACACGAGCCACTTCCATGTCGTCTGCTGTGTGGGATCATGGATCCACAGCCAGCACTTGTATGCTCCCTGCTTCCCCAACAGATCCCCCAGACCTGTCTCATGCCCCTTCTTCACCTTTCCCTATCTCATGGAACTAATTTAGTGTCATTTTCCTCTAACTGGTGCTGTTGGGAAACTGTAGCAGGGCAGAGCTTCAGCCCAAATTATTTGGCTGCATTTTACAGAGGAAAAGGCATATCCAAACTCCTCCTTCAGTCAGG
>NW_005054341.1:5682750-5697164 GCF_000277835.1 Geospiza fortis | reverse complement strand
ATAGGAAGTCCAGACAGGATCACATATTTCCAGGGGTGAGATTCCATCTGATTAAATCACTCTCACTTAGACAGGATAATCCTGTGTGAAGTAAAACATTGCCAGGGAACTCAAAACAAACCCACTGGTTGAGGGAGCAGCATGAGCAGGGAATGATGACCCAGGAGCTGGGAAGACTACAGGACTGGCCACGTCTTCCTCAGCTGGTCGCAGACCCAGAGTCTCAGCCTGGCTGGCAGAGGCAGGGGTGGGACAGAGCTGATCAACAGCCCCAGACACAGCAAGAGGATGAACAGAATCAGAGTCCCCCCAGAGAGCCGGGAGGAGGGCAGGAGAAGGGCTGAAGACAAAGCAAGATCCATGCAGCACCCAGGGCAGGAGGCAGGAACACGTCTGACACAGCTCAGATGGATGGGAGACACAGTCCTGGGCAGAAATGAACTCCTGGCCATAAGCAGAAGGTGCTTGGCGGCAGCTGCAGGGCAGTAACAGCCATGAGTGCCCCAATTCCCTGAAGGGCCAGAGCTTCACATCAAAATCTCAGGGAATACTGTAACTTGGAGCAGGCTTTAGCACTGGCTGGAAGAGTGTTTTGGGAAAGCCTGTGCAGACAGTAAAGGTGTGGGAGTGAAAATACACACACCTGCACTGAAAGTACAGATGGGGAGATGGGGAGAGTGATTTGTAGGGTGGGTGAAGCAAGGTCCAGTGCTCACCTTGGCGGTGTTTCTCTGCCATGTGCTTGTCAGAGCCCAACAGCTCCACAGCTCTATCCTGCATTTCCTCCCCTGCCCCATGGTTCCTCCCCAGAAGGAGTAAAGAAATTCTGAAATACTTCTCAATTCCCCAGTTTATGGTGCTCAGCTTTAACTTTCATCTGCCTCTTCCTGACATAGACTTTTAGGAGCTTTTATGTCCCAGTGTTTATTTTTATCATTTTGGATTCTACACTGGAGTCAAATGTGTTTTCTTTTGGCTACAGGAGAAAGAATAAAATCTGTCATCACAGGCATAACTTTCCAAGGGAGTAGGGTTTTTTATTCTTTTCTGTTCCCTCTTCCAGCACCCTCTCCTAAAGCTGGGTACTAAACTCTTACCACACACCCCTGGATGTGGTCTGCACACCATAGGCATGAGGTAACTTGAGCAAAGTAAAAGGAATGTTGTAAAAGCTGTCCTCAGCTCAAACATCAGATGGTCAGAGAGTATTGAAAGTCAAACCATGCCAAGTTACTGGTTTGCTTTTGCTCCACTTCCCACATATTAACGTGCAGATCCAACATGTCTACAAATGTGGCATCTTAACTGCGGCATCTCGACTATGCAAAGCACATTTTTTTAAATTTTATTGTTGTTAAAAAAGCAGGTTTTCTCTCTGACAAGTGCTGTTTTGGGAGTGGATGGCTGAGCCTGCTGCCTGCAGTGTGGGTGTAAACAAGGTTCATGGTGAAGGAACATGTCTTGCAACACCAATAAATGGGAGAAGACACCAATGAAAAGGTAGACAGGCTTTTAATGGCATGATCCAGAATCCCCTTTTAATAACAAATCTAATGACAACTGTGTCTGATATGAACAAGAAATGGCATAATTGTTTATTTTTTTTTTTTTAAGATGTGATCTGAAATTAAGACAAATGCCAGGTGGGTCTGTACACAGACAGGGCTTCTGTGATGCATGCCAGATTTTATGGCCAAGAAATTTGCCATGCAGTTGAACCAGATTGTGGTTCCTCAGTCGGAGTCCTACATTCTGTTTGCAGTGTGTAAACATTCTCCAGCTGCTTTCCTAAAGAATGCAAAGAAGATATGTAGAGAGAGATTTAGCCTTGGGATTCAGTCACATTTCCAGGCAGAAGGAGCAGAAGTCCTGTCTCCAGAGTGTGCCAGAGGCGAAGGAAAACGTCGGTGCGCCAGGTACAACGTCTGAGTGTAGAGTCACATGCTATCGTGTTAAAAGGAGATCTATAAAATCTTCTGTGTTCCCAGCTCCAATTCCTGTCTGGAGAAGAAGCAGCAGGTCCCATAGCACAGCAGTCCTGGTTTCACACCCAGGGGTACCCCCACGTCCTGCAGAGCTCACCCACCCTCCGCAGGGACGGTCCCGAGCCTGTGCCGTGCGCTCCCGAGGAAACATCAGCCCCAGCCTCCTCCAGGGAACCTGTGCCAGAGCTCCCTGAGCTCCAGGCAGGGCAACATGGGCCAAGGCAGAGGCAGAGCAGCCACTGAGGAGCACCGTGCTGGCACCAGTCCTGCAGGGTCTTCACCAAAGCAGAGCTCTCACCCCTGAGGCCCCTCTGCTTCAGGAGCTAAGAGCAGGAGAAATTATTACCTTGGTCCCTACAAGGAACCCAGCTCTGGATTTGGTTTGGTAGCTCCCTTCCTCCTTTCAGCACAGAGGGCATCAGTGTTTACTTTGAACCTGCTTTCCAGCCGTTTGCAGCTCCAGAAATAAAAGGGATAATGTTCCTCCTTGTGACCCAGCATATGGCCTGTGTGGGGCAGGGCCTGATGCACAGGCTGATGGCCAAGTCTGCCTCAGGCTCTGCAGAATCCAGGAGGGCTCCAACCCCCCAGGCAAAAAGGGACTGACCTGGAGGGAACACACAGCTACTTGGAAGGCAAGATTTGCTGGAGGAGCTACAGTAGGAATGAAGTGACAGGAGAGTGATGGTGTATAAATCACTGTCATTTCCTGGGATTCTGGCTCTACTGGGGATCACAGCTCACCCCAGCCTGCAGGCAGAGCTATTCCCTGGCCTTGCAAAACTACCAACCCTAGCTCTCCTCCTCATGGGGAGGTGCAGGAGTAGCTGGCAAACAGATGGAAC
This sequence comes from Geospiza fortis, assembly GCF_000277835.1. Taxonomy (NCBI): domain Eukaryota; kingdom Metazoa; phylum Chordata; class Aves; order Passeriformes; family Thraupidae; genus Geospiza; species Geospiza fortis. Next base: position 5,694,334 of record NW_005054341.1, on the reverse strand, counting down.
CAAACTTGCAAACTCTCAGGTGGTCCCCATGGGCTTTGTCAAACCAGCCTAGCTCTGCTGGAGCACGGCCATGTTTCAGTTCAGCCAGAAGAAACTCATTTGATACCAAACTCATGATGTCCACACTGGGACTTTTAGTGTGTTCACAGGATTAATTGAACTGCAGGTGGCTGATGTGTGGGGCAAGGCCTTAGCTGGGCATTGGTGTCAGTGCACGTGGGATAGCTGTGGGTCAATAAACCGTACAGAGAAGAAAGCAGTGTGCTGAGGGATCACTGGGATGCTACTGGAGCTGCCCAGGCTATCAGTGATCATCTTCTTACAGGGGATCTACAGTGAGAAAACACCTCTGTGTGGGAAAGGAGAAATGTGAAAGATTTTCTTGCCCCAACACAACCTGCTTTGGATCAAAACATTTCACCACCAAACTCAGCGCTTGTGTTAGCCAGGATCAGCCACGTGAACAGTGATGCTCCAGACCCTGCTCCATGCCCCACGGAGCTGTGTGTCTGTCCAGCAGCTGTTGCAGGTCTGGTGGCAAGCAGGACAGCTGTCAGCCACCCAGGCTGGCGTGTTTCAGCCCTGGTTTGTGCTCAGGCAGGTGCAGCCTCACAGCTGACATGCACTTTGGTACAGTGGTATCCTGTTCCCCCTTGCACATTCACTGCACACAGCAGTCAGCCCTGCACACATCTGAAGTCACAGATGAGACTTCTCTGAAGGTAGCAGGACCCTTTTTAACCTTTAGTCACTATATATAATGGTCACTACTTATATTGTTGTAATAATATATATATATATTATAATTTTCTTTACTTTAAAAAGGGCAAGCAAAGTCTCCTGCCTCTCACTGATTCCAAGCACAACTGACCCAGAGATATTTGCTACCAAAACACCTTTTGCACCAAGGCAAACAGAAGTCCCTGTGCTGCCAACCAGACAAATCAGTTAAGCAGCTCCATCCATCCGTGTGTTTGAGCCTCTCCACAGTATCAGTCTGGCTGGTGCCATCTGTCCTTTTCTCCCTCTGCTCGTGCAATCCATTGCCACACTGGTTAGCACTGAGAGCTGCCTTCCAGATTGCCCACGTGGCACATCCCTCCCTGCATCCATGCTTCTTTGCAGGCAGCTCCTGGCCAGCCAGCAGCCACTGGCTCCTTCTCAGCAGCCAGGGAGGCATCTCAGCTGCTGGGCAGAGCCCCTGCAGAGTGAGGACCCAGCATGAACACCATGCACTCCCAAAGGCTCTGGTGGTCCCAACACAGATCAGCGAGACGTGTCTCTCCCTACCCATGCAGATGAACACGCTGATGAACAAACAGCGGTGGCCTGTACCAGGAGTTCCCCCAAAACACATGTGGGCAAAATCACCTGCAAGGACACAGCCACACACCCCAGCAGTGCTTGAGCAGCCCTGTGTGCCCTCGAGCTTGGCAGAGCTTGCACCAGACTCACAGCAGAGAGCAACAGGGCCTTGCCTCTCCCACCTGTCTGGGATGTGACAGCCCACCACGTCCTGTGATGCCACACTAGATCCTCTGGCATTCCTCAACCACCTAACCTCTCCCTAACATCACAGGCCTTCTTGTCCCCAGACATGTTCTCCTCTGTTTGCTCCAGCTATGGCGGGGTGCCCTTCCAACCTTCCTGCAGGGCAGCAGAAGAAGAGAGGACCCAGAGGAAATTCTGTGTGTGCTGGTCCCCCAGATGGGAGCATCCCCATCCAGGAGGACATGGCCTGGGGCACACCATGCACTTTCCTGCTGCCCCTCATGCCAGGGACAGCTGGGAAGCAGGGCTGTGCAGGAGCAGGGAGCCTGGCAGCACAACCACGAGGAGAGATGGCCCATGCTGGTCTCAGATCTCTACGGACCCAGCTGCACCTTCAGCCCAGCCCTGTCAGACAACACTGTGAACAGCTTTGTTGGTGACCTCCAGAAGTCCCATCTTGCCTCAACTATTCTTTGATTCACTAAATCATGGAAGTGGTGGAATCTTCCTTGCTGGAGACACTGAAGGCTCATCTTGACACAGGCCCACATAATCTAATCCAGGGTCTCATTTTCAATAGAAAATTGGACAAGTTGATTTCCAAGAGTTCCTTTCAATGTAAACTTTAATTTCTGTAACATGGAATATCTATTTACTTATATTTTTAATTTCCTTGCAACCAGATTAAAACAAAAGAAAAATTATTATTAAAAAATTGTCTGAAGCAAAAATTTCAGGGGCAAAAAGCATAATACACCACTGGGTTTGGAGCCATTCAGATCTATTACTCTTGCTCAGTTCAGCATAGACCTGTGCCTGATGTCCAGCTGTGCTGGCCATCTTTCCCTTGCTTTCTGAAACCTGTGGGACCTGCCAGGTGGCTCTCCAGTATATCCCAGCTTTGGCATATATCCCAGTGGGACCAGGAATCTGCTGCACCACAGAGGGAGATGGTACCTTGGTGCCACCAGAATCCTGCCTGCTTCTTGTGGTGGGGTCATGGTAGATAGACCTCTTAGAAGACAGCTCAGTTTCACAGAAACCTTTTAATAAAGAAAGTCCCCACAGTCCTGTGAAAGACTTCACTGGATGGTTGCTTCACAATTAAAAGCCTGCCCAATTTCTTCATCTGCTGTTCTTGGCTGTTCTGACTTCCCTGCTTTCATGAGCCAGAGGAAGACCACAGAACCAGAGAATGGTTTGGGTTGGAAGGGACTTTAAAGACCATCTAGTTTCAGCCCCTTGCTATGGGCAAGGACACCTTCCACTAGACCAGGATGCTCAGTGCCCTGTCCAACCCAGCCTTGTGTCTGCCCTGGAGTTTCCTTTCTGACATTGGGCCACAGAAAACTGTCCCTTAAACTTTTTCCTGAACAAATACACTGATTGTGCTTTATTGGCTTCCCATGATCAGGCAGGTTTGCTAACCCTGTTAATAATCCTGTAGTCCTCTTTCAAAGCTCTTTCAATGTCATTTTTGGCATGTGCATTAAGACATGGATGGACCAACTGGTAAAAGCTTCACAACCAAGTCTTACCATCTAAGTACTCTAAAATTAATAGACCTTCAATAAATTAATAGGAGTCCCATTATGATTTATATTTCTGGAAAGAATCTGTCTTTGAGTTTATTCTGTTTTCTAGTTTCTAAACCTGCAGCGCATACTTAGGTTCTAGTCTGACCCACACTTCAAACTCAGACAAAGTTTTAATGCCACCAGAAGAAGTGGTCACAGTCTCTGTGCGTCCTTCTTCTGTTGTGGGACCAAATGGTGAACCAGAGTGATGAAATGAACCAGATGAAAAAGAAACTGGTGAATCAGAGCAGTTTGTGTTGTGCTGGATCAGCATTTCCAGCCATTTATCAAATTGCTGCTGCACTGTAAATGTGGTGGAACTGTGCCACAAAAACAGCTGGAACTTGGAGGGATGTTGCTTTTGATGGCAACATCAGCTCAGTCCATCAGACCACAGGCTGAGCTCCCTCTGAGTTCCCAGTGCTGCTCTGCAAAGATGAGGGCATGTTTGGAAATCAATGGAAAACACTCTGAGCTGGGTGAAATGAATTCTTAGTGTTGGCAACACTGAGACTGTTACGTGAAGGGGTAATTCCTGTCTCCTGTTTCTACACATTTCCCTGTTCAGGTGTGCAAGGATTTTCTCCCTGACACCCTGTCACAGCTCTCATCCTCCTTTCCAGGACTCCTGCAGATATGAGCAGCTTCGGGATTCCTTGAACTTGATGGCCATCAGTGTGTGACTGTTTGCATTCATGTTCAAATGAATCAAGGTCATTACTGTTCAGATTCCTCTGTCAAGCTTTGTTGTCTGCAAATAGTAAATTTGCAGGTAGTTGCAACTGCAGGAATAGGTGTACAGAGCAGCTGTATTTTTGTTCTGTCTCATGCAGTGCCTCTTTTAGGCATGACAATGGTGTGAAGCACAAAGTATTTGGGTCTGGAGTGTTTTCTTCTGTGAGGTGTGGGGAGAATTTTGTCTACTTCAAGATCTCATCAAGATCAGACAGGTACCAGCCCTCCTTGCTTTCACTTTCAAGCCTTCCTAATTAGTCTGGGGGCTAAACAGTCGGTTGATTTAGCTCTAGCTGAGTGTTAGCTTATGCTCAGATAATATTATTTGAAGAGCACAGCCCTTGCTTTTACGTTCACATTGTTCATCCTCAACGCGTGGCAGAGGTGAGCATCAAGGAAAAGACATAAACCCCACCTCTGCCCCTCAAGCCACTGTCCCCTCAGATAGAAATGCCATGGCCATGGCATGCCAGCAAACCTCTCATTGCAAAGCAGCAGGTTTTGGGTACGCCACAGGATAATCATTTCCCACCCTGCCCTGTAGGGGAACTTTCAACCACAGTGCCAAAATTCACAAACACCAAGAGTGTGACAATAAAACACAAGGAATTCAGGTGCAAGGGGCACCCAGGCTAAAGGCATCCAGTGACTATCCACATCCTCACAATGGAGCTGTGTTTGGTGCACTGCAGGTCTGTGGCACCAACCATGCCCAGGCTGAGAGGAACCTCCCTTGCTGGGGGATGTGATGTCCACAGATCACAGTTTGGTATTTGTGACAGATGTGGCTGCAGTGTGCTCCCTTCTACATTAATTAGCAAGAACTCCTGATTTCCCAGCAAGCTGCCAACACATCTCTACTTCCACCTAAGCACCCACCACAGAGGCATCTGCTGAAACAGCAGCAGTGTCTGAGAAGCAATGCCAGACAGCCTCCTCTGTGGGACATACTGGAGCAGGTGGGAGCATCCAGCAAGACCTGCCTGTCTCCCAATTCCCACCTGTAGAGGCACCTCTGAAAAGGAGAGAAGAGCCCTCCCCTCCTTACCCCTTCTCTTAGCACACAAGGATGCATCCATCCCTCTTGAATAAGCTAGTGGCAATCCCTTGCTAACACAGGCGGTGGGAGGTGAGCCAACACTCAGGGAAATGGCAGAGACCAAGGCTGGTGTTTTCCCAGCAAGGAGAAAGGAAGGAGCTGCCTGAAGGACAGGAGCCTTCCTCTTTAGCAGGCCTTGCTCTTGTCACCTCTGCTCCTCCTTCCACAGCTGGAGTCGGTGTTGAGGACTGGTATTGCTAACGGGGAGGAGAATCCCTGGGGAGGGAGGCAGGTCAGGCACTGGGTCACGGCTGGGTGCTGTGCGTTAGCAAGCGTGAGCTGCGGGGGTCTCCCTTGGAAAGGCTCCGTGGCTCAGAGGCTGCCAGGCCCGTGGGAGCTGATTGCAGTGTGGGGTGAGAGTGAGTGAAGCATTCAAGTACAGCTACTGCTATACACTCGTGGGTCCAGCATGGAAGGCTGTGCTGCAGCATCTCAAGTGTATACTATATGCAGAAGTTACCCAGTCTGCTGGGCTCGCAGAGGAAGGTCATTATCTGGCAGCTGCCTTACTTTCCAGGGACACCTGCTTTCCTTTGGTTGCTGGACTTTGAGTCTGGGTTTTTCCTCTTTGTCGTTTTTTGGCCACGCCAGGAGATGGCAGGGAATCTCCTGTAGGCCCCGGGGCCTGAGCTGAGGGCTGAGGTCGGGGGGAAGTAGGAACTCGCTGAGGAGCAGTCCCTGGTTTGTGCTGTCGGCAGGGAGAAGGACTTTCCCTCCGAGGCAGCAGCTGGCTTCTGGGGGAAGTGCTGGGGTTCCTGGAAGGAAGGACGGGGCTCCGAGGGGATGCACCACTGGGCCTCTGCGAGCTGCTCCGTGGAGGAAGAGAAGTGGAGCTCGGTGACGAAGGAAGCCGGCTTTGTACCTGTGTTGTTCGGCCCTCAGATGGGACACTCCCAGCTGGTCTCTGTGTCTGAAGCCTGCAGAGAAGAAAAGAGAGAGAAGAGGGAGGATGAAGGGGAATTTTGCAAGGGACTCTTGGCCTCCTGGCAGGATTGGCATGAATGTTGCCAGGCAATCACAAGGAGTCTCCAGCACCAGGACAGGAGAACCTATGCCGCCAACAAGATGGGGCACCAGTTTGAACACCATCCTGTAACTCAGTGTAGTTAACTGCTAAGTGTTTGCCTTGATGCTCCAGTATTCTCTGAGTCAACACGCAGGTATGGTATGTGGGACTTCTCTTAACATGCAGAATGGATGCAGCAACCTTTTCCAAGGCAGGACATACAATTTGGGAATGTGGGCATGAGTTAGATTGCACCAGTTGGCCTCTCATGGTAACTGTGATGGAAGATAAACCAACTGAGGCAATCCCAGCTTGCAGCCTCGCTGCCCTTGCAGCTCTAATCACAATAGTCAGGCCAGGAGGCCAGGTCTCCCTGCAGAGTCATGGCCGTGCTGCCAAATGGAGAGCTCAACACCAGGGGCATCTGCTATTATCAGACCAAGTGAAAGGGCTTGTGAAAGGAAAGGTCTCAAAGCCAGGGCAAGCAAAGAGAGGCTTCAAAAAAAGAAGACAGAGAGGTGAGTATTTCACACACCTGTGGGCTGTAATGAATGTAGGAAACAAGTATGGACTATGCATTCAAGCTGAGTAAAGGATGAAGTCATGGGAGGTGAGCAAAGCCCTGGCTGTGTCTCCTCAACAAGCCCAGCTCTTTGCATTTCTCACCATTTTGGTCTTACCTGCAGGCAGCAGCTGCATCCTGTGGGGAGCTGCCCAGCCCTGCCACAGCAGCAGCCACGGAGCTCTCCAACCTCACCGCCTCCAGCGGCGTTTTCACCGGCACGATGGGGCGAGGAATTCTGCTCCTTGTGCTTATGGCTCTCTCTTCTCTCCCCAGCAGCGCAGCCTTCCTCTCTCCCTTCCGTGGGATGGAGTCATCAGAGTCGTGGGTGTCCTCCTCGGAGCCGGTGGCTGACAGGGTTTCGGAGGCTCGGCGCCGCTCGTCGCTGGAGGAGGCCGAGGAGGAGGCACCTGAGGCCAGCCGCAGGAGGCGGCTCTGTCTCTTCTCCATCACCAGGCGAGCCAGATCGGGTTGCTTTGCCCTCTTATAAAGCCTTTCTTTGGCTGAGAGTGAAGTTGAAAGGTCTGAGCCAGTGTCCTCCTCAGAGAACAAAATGGGTATCCGGCTCCTGTACCGGGAGCCCAGCGGCCTCCTGGGGCCCGGCTGCGGTGTCTCGAGGACGGTCTCTGCTCGCTTCAGGTGCTCTGTCGCTGGTGCTGCCTTCTCCAGGCCAGGCTCCCTTGTAGCCACCTTGGCAGGCTCTTCCAAGTCCAGTGAGAGCTCTGCTTTGCCAGAGGGCTCTGGCTTTTCCTCGGGAAGCTTTGGCATGCCATTGGGAAGGGCTGGCTGCTCCCCCACGGTCTCTGAGGTGGTTTCTGCGTGGTTGGCCGACAGCGCGCAGCTCTCCGTCTCTGCCCCTTCCAGCCCGGAATGAATGCTGCCATTCTCCACCAGCACCAGGTTCTCCTCCAGCTCCTCCTCGACGATGACCTCCTCGAACTGCCCCGGGGGACCGTGCTCCTCGTGCCGCATCAGCTGCCCGCTGGAGGACATCACGTTCAGGTGGGTCTTCTCAGCGATGTGAACAAACGTGCGCTCCACTTTGGTGAACGGGGAGGAGGCTGTAGCCACTGCCACGGGAGGCTTTGGTTCTGATTTAAGGACTGAGGACAGGGTCCCTGGCTCAGACACATCCAGCTGGCTCCCCATGGGCTGCGGCCGCTCGCTCTGAGGTGTCAGTGCAGCAAGAGTGCCCAGATCGACTTCTGGAGGTAACTCTGCAGCCACTGGAGACTTCTTCAGATCGCCTGGTGAAAACAGCACTAAAGTTTTTGAGCCTTCCTCCAGCTCCAGGTCCCCATCAGCAGTGGATGCTCGACCCTTGGAGCCCTTCTGGTCATCAGCCAGGAGCGTGGACGGAGCGCACTCCTGGCTGCGCTCCGTGCTCTTCTGACTCAGGTCGCTGCTGGAATCACTGTGCATGTCAATCTCATTGCCCTCCTCCTCCTCCTCCCCCTCGTCCTGCTCATCTTCCTCCTCCTCATAGTCTTCCTCCTCTTCTTCCTCCTCCTCTTCCTCCTCTTTTCCATTCATTTCCAGATAAGGTTCCAGAGGTTTGCAAGGAGCAGTCAAGACAATATTTGAAAAATCAACTTTCTTTATCCGCTGGGATAACTTAGGCTTTTCCCAGTAGTTGCACATATCTCTTCTGAAGTCTTGGTAAGGCAAACTTAAAGGGACCGCCTTGGGCAGGCCATTTATTTCAAATGACTTCAGCATGTATGCCTGCAGGAAGACAAGTGTGACAAAAGAAGAGGGTGAGTTAGCATTCAGACAACAGCATTGACACAGGACCAACATCAGCTGGATGAATCCATGGAAAGCATCTAATCCATCATGCTTTCAAAATATATGCCTGAGCAGTCATCACTCCATCATTTGATTCATACAAACCTTAGAGAGATTCACACGTACTTAGCAACGAAGGAAACAGAACATGCCACAGAAGTTCCTTTGTTGGCAGTCTTTAACCTGGACCTAAAAGAACCATTTTCAAGCAATTCCTCAGGATTTTTTCACATGTCCCAATCTTCTTCAGTGTTTATGTATTTATTTCAGTATTTATGTATTTACATAGTCACTCCTTCCTTACTGGAATCACTTAGCAACTTGCTTTTATGCCCAGTGAACTGAAGGGGCACCTCTGGGCCAGATAAATTTCCCGATCACTTTCCATTAGCATCCACCACTGCCCCTGGGGCAGTAACACTTGTAGTGCTACTGTGTTCCCTTGGTGCAGCATCCATCCGCCCTTCTGCTCCCACATCCCTGTAGCAACTCCTCATTCTGTCTCCCACTGGCTTCTGCTTCCCCTGAAATCATCAGCAAGTCATGAAAGCTGGCACACAAAGTGTCATTATCAGGTCCTGGGGTGTCCAACCAGGAGAAGTGAAGGGCACACAGGACAGGTGGTGGTGGGGGCACTGTTTCTCCACCAGCAGCCTGTGGAAGTAGCAGGCTGTGAGATGATTGCAAATGATCCTACAGAAAAACAGGAGCTCACACACACATGCACACACTTGACCAAACAAGGCCAAAATAAATAGGAAATGCCTGTCAAGCATGGCCTACTTAACAATCAGTTGCAAATGAAAACCCCATCAGCACCACTCTGCAGAATGGATTTTAAACCAAATCATTTACAGCACAATTGTGTTAGGGCTTGCAAACTGTAACCTCTCCATAAAATCAACTGGTCAATTATGCATCACATGTTACCCTTGAAAAGTCCTGACCATGAACAGCAGGGCTCCAAACATCTGCGTTTTCCAGTGGCATTTGACAGTGCCAGAGAATATTTAGGCTACACAACTAAACATGCACCCACTTAACCATGTGAGCTCCAGAGCTGCTCAGAGCTACCACATTCACCTGGCCGTGGGAATGGATCTTTTTGTCTCTGCTGGGGAGAAAAAGCCCTCAGTGGCTTTTCAGTCCAATGGCACAACTAAAAATGGTGCTGAAAAATGTACTATTTTTATGCTCCTCTACTACAGAGACATTTTAAACAGGTTGGTGGGCAGCACCAAGCTGTTCTGCATGGTTGTTATCCAGTCAATATTTCTTTTTAAATCTTATAAATTAAAACACAGGCTGGTTTTGGTAATACCTCTGGAATCCAAAGCTGCTTCTCTTCTTTCATTAAAGCTGAAGCCTGGCCCTGAAGATGGCTCTGTATTAGCCTGGTTTGGGCCTTCACTGACCCACTCTACCTTTTGTATCAGGATGGCAGACGTGGAACTTGGATTGGTAAGAGGCACTTACTGCCCTTTGCAAAGGAAATTACCCACACGGCTTCTTCCCTCAGGCATTTCTTGGAAATTAGTTCATTCAACAGCCTAGGATTGGATGATGCACATTGGCTGGGTTTGTTTTTCCCAAGAAATACACCCACAGTGCCATTCCTGGAATCAGGATGCACTTCCCCAGTGGGAATGGGTCCCGACCAACATCTTGCCTTGTGCTGAGCCCCCCGTTGGAAAGAGTTCCACCACCCCAACAACAGTTCCTTTCCTGCTCTACCTCACGCCGTTTTCCAGATGCTGTGTTTGATCATGCAGATGGACAATTGCTGTATTTCTTTGCATTGTGAAATATGCACCTGTGTAGATCTTCAAATCTCTTCCCAGCCCTTGGCTTGTGCCATCTCTTCTGCTTTGTGGTCAAGGTGATACGCTATGAGGTCAAGGCCAGAGATATGATTTCTCTGCCCTGCAGTCTGCATCACCAGCAGCTCTGTCTCCAGCAAACCCTCTTTCCTCCATGGCTTTTCCCTTGCAAGACATCAAAAGTTTTTCTGAAATGAGGTTGCACTAAGCAATAATGCATGACATGGAGCTGGATGCTGCTGTAAGAAGAATAGTAGCTGTTTATTTCTTGCGCCCCTCTGCTACCACTGAGTCATGCTGTAGAGAACCTTTTAACCCTCATGTAGTTCCACCTCTACAAATTCCTTGCAGTATTTAGGAAATGGACTGTGTTTCTGTCTGTCTTTTCAATTTCTCCATGTATGTTCTACTTTCCTGTATGGACACTGCACCCTGAGCACACATGCACACACTCGACCAAACAAGGCCAAAATAAATAGGAAATGCCCGTCAAGCATGGCCTAATTAACAATCAGTTGCAAATGAAAATCCCATCAGCACCACTCTGCAGAATGGATTTTAAACCAAATCATTTACAGAAAAATAGTAGTTCTTTATTTCTTGTGCCTTCTTCTGAGCACAACAGTGACTGCTTTGCTTGTACCTACCTTTGGGAGACTTGGACTGCTTCACCTGCTGCATGCACTACCCCAAAACTGCAGAACACATTGATTAAAGCAGCCTGAGACAGTCACTGCTTTGCCACTTGTAAATGCACCGTGGAGAAAGTCCAAAGAACACAAATATCCAACTACAAGAAACTCTCCCGAACAAGGCGTTCCCACTTTGAACCCCTCACTAGAGAAATTTGGGTCCTTTGACAGTCTTTTGTAGTACATCACACTCAGCTAGCTCAAGGACTATTCCCCAAAGGCCAGAGAAGAATTTTTCTGCTCTGCTGAACTAATCTAATGGGGAGGAACTGAGGGAAGGTGTCACAAGATCTGAAGTGGAGAGGCTTAGCCTGTGTCTTAAACCTGTAGAATAAAAAAGATGTAAGGAATCTCTGGAGATCTATGCTCCAACCACCCCTCAAAGCAGGACCAACTTAGAGCTGCCTGTTGCTGAGCCACATCCAGCTGAGTTTTTAGTACTTCAAGGATGGAAATCTCACAACCTCTTTGGGACCCTCTCCTAGAGTTTGAGGCTCTTCATGGTGAAAAAGTTGGGGGGTTTAGGATCTAATTCCTCTATCTAACCTTCCTTTCATGAAACGTTTGTCCATAACATCTCATCTTTCCAGTGTGTACCTCGCTCCATCAGGCAATTCAATGAAGAAGAAGGATGCCACAACCAATCTTGTTTTTAGGCAGAACAGACCCAGATCTCTCAGCCTCTCCTCATGTCAGATGTTTCCAGTTCCTTGTCATCCTGGCAGCCCCCTGTCACGTTCACTCTCCTGTGAGCAGGAACTAGGCCATGAGCTAAGGCAGCCACATTTTCCTGCCTGTTTGACCTCAGATTTCC
>NW_005054341.1:5640794-5682720 GCF_000277835.1 Geospiza fortis | reverse complement strand
GCATTACATGGGTCTGAGCATGTGTTTACCACAAAGTCTGCATGTTTCACCTCTTTAACACTCTGTCTCTAAATAAAACTTGTCTTAGATTATTCACTAAAGTTGAAGTGCTTGTGAGTGTTGCCAAAACAAATATTTTAGGACTCTGCCTACTTTCTGATCAAACCTAGAAACTGCCAGGTAGAACTCTGCAGAGTTTCTTAACAGAAGGCAACTGGGTTGCCAGAGATAGAAATAAAATCTGAAGGAATGTGGGAGAGTTCAGGGTCTGCAAAACTAACCAGCCTATTAAAAACATCAGTACCACTGCCCTCTTCCAAGTTCATGATTGTAAAGGACTGCCCCCTACCAACAGTAGCACTCATGAGGACTGGGTGGTGACAGATTTGGAAAAAAGAGGCACCACTTGCCTTAAAATTCACCAGTGTGGCCAGTAAACAAACCAACAGTGGTATTTCACCATGGATTGTCAACAGTTTTTTGCTAATACTGCAACTTCAACTGCTGCAGTTCCAAACATTGGCGAGATGGTGACACTGCCGCGGGGTCTGCTCATACTTGGCTGACTGCCCTAGATGTGAAGGACATGCTTTTCATAACTCCCCTCCCTGACCATGTTTTCTTTTCATTATTTCCTGATCTCTTTATGAACTACTGAGGAAAGGAAAATCATGGGACTGATGTAAGTGCACATGAATGTATTAGAATTGTTAGTAAGTGAACTGAGATTGTTTCCAACAACTCCATACACCCAACTGACCTTATTCACATGGAATGGGGATTCAGTGGGCATGGGCCTCATTGTAATCTATGGCAAAAGGGGCCAGGAGGGGTGGAGACACCACTGGAGTTGGGTTCCCACTCTTTCAGTGCCACCAAAATGAGGTGCTCTGATCTTGAAAAGGGCTGGTCTCCCCATGAAACAGGCAGAACAGATAAAGAGAGGATAGAGTGTGATCATGAGGGGACCTTCCCACCTCCCAGATGTAGTTCATGAGGGTACAGTGTCACCTGCAGGCGCTGCTCAGGAACCTATAGTGGTCTGTCTGTCTGGGAGGTGTCAGTGGAATTATGAAAGAATGGTTCAGCACATTCCCCTTCCCACTGGAAATTGAGAGCAGCAATGGCTCATGTTTCACAGCCATGATGGTTCAAGACTGGTCCAAAGAGGAAGAAATCTGATGGATGTTTCACATCCCATAATATCCCCAAACTAATGGTCCTGTCAAATGCTTCAAGAGGTTGAGTTACTAGATGGAAGTTCAGGTCTCACTTCAAATCTTATGCTGCAGTTAATCCAAGCTTTTGGATGGACACACAATGTTACTCAAAGCCCTGCGTGTTCATCTCCCTCACACTCCCAGCTCACCAGTTCTTGGGAAATATTAACTATGGATTTGACCAAAACTTGGGAGATAATGTGAAAAAACCCCACAAATTTGTCTAAGGAAAATGTGGCTTGAAGTGGCGCAAGAATAATACAACCACACGGAACTGCAACATCCCCAAGCCACTGTTAATATTTGTGACTAATAGGGAAATGATTTCTATGATTTATCATCATCCACAGGACATGTGCACTAATATACCATGAGGAATGCATATTCCAAGGATGTGGGGAGTGTCACAATGCAGTGTTGGGTCTTTTTTGACTAACAATGACACCAGGCCTGACATTATTTGTTCAGAGCTTGCACACACTTCTGAGCCAAGTGGCTCAGCAGTGATGCAATATGGTCTGCAGAGGGATGGTGATGCCAACACACACTGGGATTATTGACACTTTGTCACCTTTGGAGGAAGCAGTCTCTTACAACAGTGGTGTGTGTGGGTGAATCAAAAGGGAGTCAAAAGCCCAATGGCAATATGTGTGTCCTGGGTAATCAAAAAAATGTGCTTTGTATTCTGTATCTTTCCTATGCCAACCTTCCTGAGATTATCACTCTCCTTTTCTCTCTGGGCTTTAGAGAATTTCCTGGCACCATTTTGGCTGCTATTGCTGGAAGAATCCCTGTTTCTGGAGCTGGGAAGGACGTTTTCCTTGGATCTTTTCACTGCTGCTACCCAGAAAGCCAGAGCCCCTTCTCTCTCCACAAGTTCCAGCCACTGCCCCAGTTCCAGCCAGCACTGCTGATGGAGAGCCTCTGCTGGCTGGTGTAGAGCAGACAACCCAGCAGCATTGACTTTTGGTTTTGGACAATAAGAAATGGTACTTTCCTGTTTTTTGCTTTAGTCCCCGTTCCCCACTGGTTGTTTTTTAGGGGGAAAGGGAGCTTTATAACCGTGAAGGCTCAGTTGCTGCGTTGTGTTTTTTCTTTTCTTTGTCCTCTGTCTTGGCCATGTGAGCAGCAGAAGGGGCTTTTCTACCAGGTTGTCTTTACCAACAAGGTATTTGTGACAAGTGGACTTGTGGTGGGGTGGGCTCTGGAAGCTATTTTCACACCCCAACTGATGGCATTCCAGATCAAATGATGTTATATAACCTTGCTGAACAAATCAAAGCATTGACTAACGCAACTTGTGTGGCACCGGAGGAAGCAAAGGCACAACTGCAAGCAACATCAAAAATGGCTTTGCAAAACAGACTAAAATTAAACTTTTATTATGGCCTGAAAATGCAGTGTGTGGATGTGTGAGCCTGTCTGATGATACCTGCTCCACTCACATATCAAATGTAACTAAGGATCTTTATGAACAACTAGATCATATGAAGTATACAGCAAGTGCAAATAGAGATCTTGGATATAGTATGGAAAATGGACATTAAACAAGCTCCTGCATGGGTTAGGTTTTTCACTTGCTGGTTGGCTACAGAGCTTATCACAATCTTTGTTATTAGTTTTTATTGTAATTATTAGATTTTGTGGATTATTGTGAATGATAAGCCAGGTAATGATCTGTCAGATATGCATAAGATCTGTATGGATGGAAATGAAAGAGGCAGAAGAGCAGGAAAAGGAATCACCCTAGAGAGATACCCCAAAAATCAGTTATATGAAGTTAAGTGAACCTTTATGATGTCCCCTGTGGGCAAGAAAAAAAATAGGCAGGCCATGATGTCCCTCAGTGTGCAAGGATGTTATGGCTGTTGTTTGTGTGGGGTGAATAATGTGATGAGTGCTAAGTCTTGGTTTATGTTGGTGACAAACTAAAAATGCAGGAACCCTCACTGACCCTGCACATGGCTCGAGCCAAACCACTGGATGTTGTCCAGGGTGAAGTGGAGGCCTCACAGCCCAATATTGTTTCAGTACCAGCCATCAGCCTCCCCCTTCATCCTCCACAACTAGCTGTGTTATAACTCCGGTCCAAGGAGACTAGGATGTGTGCAAAGGCTCCCTGGAGCACCACTGACTGCTGCCTCAGCGTGTGGAGAAGGACTGAAGTGATTATTTCACCTTTTGTATCAACTTTAAATTCTGACTGAAAGTAACCAGGACCCTCATTAGGCCTTATTTGCATATTAACTTTCACACACCTTAGAATGCAAATGAAGAGAAAAAGGGCATGCCTTACATACATGATGACAGTCACCAAAATCCCACCTATGACACCTGATTGTTCCACCCCTCTGGAAAGCACCAAAAATTATTGTATAAAAGAAGGGGGGCACTGGGACACCATCCATGAGTCTGAATTGTGGAAGTTCTTACTTAACTTGGCCAGATCTATAGTGTTGATAAATTGCATTATTTGTGAGTCTGTGATCTCTGAATTTGTGATCAAGTTCTTACTGAACACAATCAGAGCCAGTGTCAAGACCACATTCTCCATGAATCTGTGCCTGTGAAAGTTCTTCCTGAACTCAGCTGGGAATAAATAAAAATTAAGCCAAATCACACCCAGGCCCCTGATCTCTGAGGACCTGCTGGACCTGAGAACTGTGGTGGTGTTTGCAGGGGTCCCAGGATGAGGGAAGAGATGAGAATGTTGACTCCATGTTTCAGAAGGCTGATTTATTATTTTATGATATCTATATTATTAAAACTATACTAAAAGAATAGAAGAAAGGATTTCATCAGAAGACTAGCAAGCAAGAAGAAGAATGATAACAAAAGCTCCTGACTCTCAGAGTCTGAGCCAGCTGGACTGTGATTGGCCATTAATTAGAAACAACCACATGAGACCAATCACAGATGCACCTGTTGCATTCCACAGCAGCAGATAATTATTGTTTACATTTTCTTCCTGAGGCCTCTCAGCTTCTCAGGAGAAAAAATCCTAAGGAAAGGATTTTTCATAAAACATGTCTGTGACAAGAACAAGTGGGTTTATTTTCTGTCAAAATTTCTACACCCTTAATGCAGCACATGGTACAGAGTGGGCTCAGTGTCCTCCAGAAAAGCCTGCCCTCCTAAGCAGCTCTGCTCTGATGTGGGCAAAGGGAATAGTTTCCCATATAAGCCTAATAAATGTTCCCTTTTACTTTAAAATTTGGGATTTTTTTCTCTCCCATCTCTTGCAAGCAAAAATCAACTAGGTACAGGATAAAAACCCAAAACCCCTCACAATATTTATCTCACATAAATTCAGGAAATGATGCACTTCTTCTACCCACTGTTCTGTTTCAGACCATGCTATAAACCAAGGCACCACTGGATCCTTCTGCAGAGCCTGACAGACACACACAGCTGCCACACACCAGCAGCCTCTCAGGGGCAAACTAAAACACACTGTGAAGCGTGGAGAAGATAAGCTTCGGACCTTGCTAAAGGCAGACTCAGAAGAATCCTGCCTGACCCTCCACAGAATTCCCAGGAGGAAAGGGGACACACACACTGTACAACCTTCTAAGACCACAGCCTTATCCAGCCTCTTTCTTCCAGACCATCACTTGCCTGCACAAACTGCTCTCTGCTTTTGAGCATCTGGAGTCTTGCGATTCTTCTGCATGAGGGGAATTTCCACCACACTTTCCACAGGTACCAGAGCCTCCTCATGCCTTGAATTGAAACCACATTGTGGCCTTCCCAAAGTACATAAACCATATCTCTAACAGTCACATAACTTTGTTTCTATTCCCAGATGTGTCTTAACTGCAAGTTTTTAGTGATCACACGTGTAAGCAATAATGGAATTTCTCACTGTTCTACCAGATCTCCTTCAACTCCCTGTGCAGTGCTCCCACCTACCCAAGGATGAGCAGGAGACACCTTCCCAGAGCAAATGAAGTAGAAAAACGAAGAAATGAAGCAAATAAAAAACCCAGCCATCAACAAGATGCTGCCTTTGATTCTTTAATAAGGTTTTGGTAGTATACAAGCTTTTTTTTTGTTTGTTCGTTTTTTCTTTTTTTTTTTCTTTTTTTTTCCCCGATTGTCTGGATTAACATACATGGATTTAAAAAAGGCACAAAATCCATTGCACAGCTTCTGTTTCATTTGTTTTTGATGACATTGCCTGTTCGTTGTGGTTTCAAGTGTAGGATTTTACAGTACTCTGCAGCATTTACAGCATGATCTACATACAGGTAATCAATGCATGCTTTTATACAGGAGACAGAATTCAAATTCTCTCTCAGTATTTCTATATACACAATAATACAGTCTTTTTCTTCTGAAAAAAAAGCTTTAAATTGGTCTTGCATGCTTGGTATACCAGAAGAATTAGTGCAAGCATATATTACAGTGTTATTGCAGTACAAAAAGGGGTTGACCTTAGGCTCTAAAGGGATTAGATAAGGAAGAATAAAAAGACTCGAGGAAAACAAGCTTTGGATCCCTTTAGTCAACTATGTCCTTCCAAATGGATCCCTGCACAGTACTGCCTTTAAAGCTACAGCAGGCTGCGTCCCCTCCCTCTCCCTGCTGCCTTCCCCCTGAGACAAACTTCCACAGCTTCTGCAAACCTTCTGTCCCTAGCAGTCCATGAGGACTCCTGGCAGCTTGAGGAACCCCTTCTGCTGGACCTCGTAATCCTGGAGACCTGCTTGGAGGGGACTGCACTGAGATCCACTGCTTCAAGCAGACTCAAGTCCCAGCAGATGGAGCTTCTCAAGCAAACCAGGAAGCACAACAGGTTCCCTACAGCTTTTGTCTCCTCTCAGCAGCAACGACCACAGAAACCCACATTCGCCTCCTACTCAGGTAGCAGTTGGTTAAATATGGTTTATTTAACCATAAATAAACTCTCCTGCTTAGCAGCAACAGAAGTCTAACAGGTGACACAAGGTAATGCAAAGGAAGGATATGCTGGTCCCTGAGATTCTTTATGGGAGCTGAAAGGTCTGAGAAGCAGAAATCAAGTTCTCAACACGACGTTAATTGTTCCGCTCGGAATGGGAAGAGGCCTTAGTCCTGAGAGATGCAGATGGCACACAGACAGCAAGAGCTGTAGTCCAGTCTTCCCTGTAACAGCTTTTATTTGGATACTATCAGGACCTTAGCATATCCTGGAAGTGACATTATCCTCTGCCAGCATAGACTAAGCTTGATCGGGACTGGGAAATCTGGCAGGATTGACAACAGTGTGTGGAAAAAAACTAGAATCTGAGTTTCTGAAGCAGCAGCTCTTTCTTCAAACCAGCATCAGATGAGGTAAAAGTAGCAGGGGTCTTAAGAGCTGCCATGCTTACTTGCAGGATCTCCACGTTCCAAGAATCAGCACCATAAATGTTAGAGATGTTCTTCTATCCAGCACCTTACCCATCAATGCTCCACAGCCTTTTTCTTCATTCTTTTTACCAAGGTGAATAGGACAATCCAGTCCTGTGCTGGATAAGTGCTCTGCTCCTCCCTGTTTGTGCTTTCACATGTTGGGTTTGTGCCAGTTTTCCTAGCGTCTTGGATGGAAGCAAAAGCTCTGTAAGGGTGGGATGCCTGCCACTCAGCTTCCCAACTCTGTACCCACCAGTATCTCCAGTGAGAGCCAAAGCAGAGCTCCCTGTCTGAGCAGACACAGGGAACACTTCATTTGTATCACTCACTGGAGATTCGGGAAATAGTGAGCGAAGTGGAAGGAAATGATAATCCAAAAATTCCTCTAGTCCCTAACTGTAAAGGCAACTTAATAGCAGCAAGAAAGAAGAAGAAGAATATTCTGAAAGCTAAACATCTTCCTACGTCATAAAAATAACCAGAAGTCAGCAGTGCTGAGTAAGAACCTGATCTGGTAGGGGTTTTCTAGGAAGGACCAAGCTGAAGGGGCAGGAGTCCCACAGAAATCCTCCTTATCTGACTTGTTCAGAGGAAATTTGCCATTACTGTGTTTCATGTTGGCAGATAATTAATTGCACTCATAATTAAACTGAGAAACTTGTTGGAGTTGTTGGAGGAAACCCTGGGGATTTTTACGAGGCAAGTGCACTAGATGAGGTAACTCATTGAACCACTTTGCATATGAAAAAATAAAACCTCCAATAACATAAATCAATTTTCTTTTTGAACACTAGAAGACATGCAAGTGAATGTAAAATGGGGATTGCTTCCAACCCCCAGGTTACATGGTTAGCAGCTTGTTCAAATGTACATTCATCGAAACATCAATTTTTTTTCAATGGCAGGTGTGATATAAAGAAGTTGCAATACAACAAATAACACTTAGAAACATTTCCCAGAAATTAATCTTTGCGCTGTCCCCTGGAACTGCCAATGCAGGTTTGTGTTATAGTGACCCAAACACAAAACACGTGGCATAAAAACGCAACAAAAAGCAAGGTAGTGCCACAATGATCAGCCTTTGTGTGTTTTATTTCATCTTTTAATATTACCCAAAATAGGTGTTTGCATACTATAAATTATGTCCCACGTGCCAGCACTGTTCCCATCACCAGAATACTCTGCCACTGGCTGACAGCAAAAGGAGAGATTTTTGTGTTGTGTATTTATGCACAACACGCTGAATGAAGAGACCTGGGCTGGGCCAGGTTGCTGAAATCAGACTTGCAGCATGCAGAGAAGGCCAGGTGTACCACCTGAACCAGATGCCATAAAGGTACTTTCTGTAAGCGGCTGAGATTTGTTCTTTGCAACATCCTTTTCAGCATTTGGGGGTGTGCAAAGTGGCCCACTGCTGGCACAGAAACTCTTCTGTAAGGCAGGAGCACGTGTGACAGTTTGCACGCCACGCGTGGGTCACGCACGCACACAAACACACAGACAAGCAGAAACGGAAGCTCCAGCACAAAGCATCCCAACACCATCCTGGGGACAACAGTGACATCAGGAAGCACATCTGGCTTACTTTGGTCAGCCTCTCCAGAAATTATTTTTTCTCTTCCAGTCACTCTGGGGAGAGCTGGCAAGTCTCAACGGAGAAGCAGGTCAAGAAAAAGGTTACTCTCATGTTCTCCAGCTGAGAAATAGCTGAGGCAATTTTTTTCACAATAAACACTAACAGGATTTTAGGGGTTTGCAAATTATCCATGATTTTAAAGGCTTCAGACCTTGTGTGCTAGGAAATGCAATTTTGTTTTTTTCAGCTAGCCTCTTGCAGCCCATCTGTTACTGCCAAGCAGAGCTAGACAAATATATGATAGCTATCTCCGAATTGTTCTTTCCCATTTTTACCAAAGGGAAACAAGAAAAGCAAAAATAAAAATAAAAGCTTCTCTTTTGAATAGATTGGGATAAAAGAGCCCTTTCTTATGCAATGTGAAAGTAGCAAAATGGTCTCAGCTTCAGGTAAAGTTCTGAGAGTGTCATGAATAAATCTTTAATGACAACCATTAATAAAATGTGTCATTCATACAACCCAGCAGTTGACAATAGAAATAAATCCAGCCACTGACGCAGAACTGCGTCAGTTACTATGTGGCTGTCATACAAATGTAACTGGATACCACAGAGACTCCGTGCAGCCTAAGGAAGGGATGCCAGACCCACTGGACAAACACGGTTGGTATCTGTCACCAATCCCCCTAGATAAGCAGTAGAAAATCTTCTCTTTTCAAGAATAATCTTGTGCTGCTGTCAAGCTCTTAAAAGCTCCACATCTACATATCATGGAAGATTGATGGTGGTGTGAGAGGGAAGGATGCTAGAAAACAGGAAAAGGACTGAACGCATCTTTCCATGCTTTCTGACCTTCAGTCTCACAGTGCATCCTATTGTTGAGCTATATTACAAGAGAGGAGTGAACTAGCAATGGTTGTATTTTCTTGCCTTAATTTATTTACAAAGGATCACAGCACCAGATTCAAATAGTGCATTTTTTCCACGAGAGAGCAAGGGAAGTTCCTAGTGATTTGCAGTCAAAGAAATGCCTCAGTGATATTTATTGTATTTGGTATATAGGTCCCACCCAGTGTCCTGACAATTTGCAGATTATGAAAAAATATTCAGCCTCCTGAAATTCCCTTTGTGCAACCAAACATCTGGCTTTATCCTGACATGTTCTGAAAAGGCTTTTTTTGTTGCTGACTCCCCCATGTAAAAGAGCAGGGAAGTGACTCATGGGAAAAATAAAGCACTTGGAGATCTTTAGAGTTTAAGAGCCCATAGGAAGGTATGAATACCACAAGTGTTGTTTCGGAATAAACTTGGGAAAGGCTAAACTGAGGTGTTTGCTCTGGTTTCCCAGACTGCAGAAGGGTCTTTCTGACTGCAGAAGGCTTCTACTACAAAACAAATCACCAAGACTGTCAAAAGAGGCTGCACACGTTGGGGCAAAGTGGTCAGAGGCAAAAAAGTCAAAGCCTGGCAATGCTACTGAAATAAAAGACAAATGAGGTAGATAACCACTCCAAAGTGAAATCTTTGGAAGAAATGTTTGAAGCACAGAGCAGAGAAGTGCCCCAAATGATACTTGCTTTGTTTCTAGTCTCAAGTGCTCACAGCCTGGGTGAGTTAGAAGAACAGTGTGTGTGTTCACTGGCTTTAGAGCCACTTTTGGAAAAAGAACAGCCCAGCTACTGAAGAGCCACTCAACCTCTGTGCCCGTGAATGGGCTGGGGAAGGTGCTGAAAACACCTCTGCTTATTATGGCTGATCACTTCAAGCAACAGGCCCCTTTCCAGAGGTCCTGTATCGAAAAAATATAGCAAAAAGGAAAAAAGATTGTTGACTGGTTCTCAAAGGCATGCAGCCTTCTTGTGTAACACCTGGGTCTGGTGTTACACAGCTGGGGAGAGCTGGGCATCGAATGGAATGGCAGAAGAAACAAAGAGCTTGTTTCAAACAAGAAGATACTTTGGCGGCCTAATGGCAGTGGCACAGGCTTCATAAAGGAAGAACAGTCATTACATGTGGCAAAGTAAAGAACACCAATCCCCAAGAAAGAATCCACTAGTCTCAGATATCTCCAGTTTAAGATAGGAGCAGGAGGAAACACTGGTGTGTTGAAGTTTATATTTAATGAAGAGTGTCAGCTCTGTTGCACTTACAATTGCCCTCTCCTGGCCGCTTGAAACACCCAATTTGATTTGAAAACTCCTGACTCTCCCAGCTCCCAGGTTGGACAATGGGGACAGTCAATTTGCCAGCCCAGAAAAGCATCCATTTGGAAGAACGTGAAGAGTTTGCAACTGGAGCTGTGACATTTTCTCACTCACAGAGACCAGGCACTGATTGAAGTGGAACTTGGAGACATGCTCACAACACCAGAAGTGGTGTTCAGCCAGCTATTTACATGGTTTGAAAATGCAGATGGTACCCGTGTGTTAAGGGAAAGACCATTGCCAGCTGTCTAAATTTAGCTGCTGAGGCAGACAATAACTGGGGGGAGCCTGCTAAGTCCTAAGGATTCCAGGACTTGAAACTCATGCAACTGCCCTGAAAATGGAAGGTATCCTCCATACTCATTTTTGAAATCAAGCTGCCTTTAAACAGTTTGATCTTCCCACAGATTCCATGCAGAGCTGAGACTGCTCCAGTTGCCAAAAAGTGCCATTCTTTTGCAATTTCCTCCAAGGAAGTCAGAGGGAGGGAAGGCCTCTTGGCTGCTCAAAGTGCTATAGGGACTGTATGGGGCACCATGAGCTGTGCAATGCATAAGAAACCAGTGCAGGAGACATACTCTGCAGGTTCTTGGGAATGGCAAAGGCAGAAGGGAGTGCAGGTATCCAGGGATGCAGTCAGGATGCAGGGCATGAGATTCCATGAATGGAATGGAGGTAAACCAGGGGTTTACCAATGCGTGGAGTGGGGCACACGCAGGAAACAAGGGCAGAGCAAAAAGACTTTGTCATGTGGGGAAGAGATGGGAGAGGCAAATTGGAACAAAGAGGCAACCAGGTCTCAGAGAACCTCTCAGTGAGGTGGACGTGAGGGGGTTCTGCATGTGAAGTCTACCAGCAGCTTGGGGCTATAGCCAACTGCTGCTGTTCTTGCATCCAGATTCAGATTTGAGCAGAAGCTGGGTGGCAGCTGCTGAGCAACGTCTCTGCTTACAGAGCAGTGACAAGATCCCAGAGGAGAACATCAGCTTGCCTTATCTCAATCCAGCCTGGAGGCCACTGTCCAAGGACAGCTTCTCCATCCTGGGTGGGGGGCTGTCAGCTGCCATTCAGCCCAACAAACACAACCTCTGAACAAGCTTGTCCCTTTCAAGAACAACAGTCCTGCAGCAGCCTTGACCACCACAATGCCCAGGTTCAGACACACTACAAAGAGAGGGAGTGGTAGGACAGCAGTGACTTCATCATGAAGAGGTAGTGTAAGGATGGGGTTATATCACCCATATGGCTGTTTCACAGGGCATTTCTATCTTACTTTCTGTCATTACTACAACAAAAGACATTAAATAGTGAAAGAGGTGATGCACTGTAACTCTTTCACGTGCCTGCCCCCTAACAGTAGTAAAAAATAATGGGAATGGTAGACAAGGTCAGGCTCACACCAGGGACTTCATCATCATGGGGGCATCAAGAGGATACTCCTAATGAAAACTGGCACCTGCAGAACTGCACCTGTGCCAGTGCAAATTTATTTTCAGCCAACCCCCTCCCACCAGAACTGCCTCCCCTGAAAGTGAATGCGTGCTGGCATAACAACATTGACCCAGTGCTAGCTTAACCCAAGCTTTTACAGTAACATTTTCACAGAAATCATATCTCATTAGCTCCTTCCTGAGGGAGGAGGCTGACGAGAGAGCAATAAAATGGAAACATCTCCCGTTCTGCATAGAAAGAAAGTGAAAGGAGCCAAGAGGCCAAGATATAAAAAGATGGCTTTTATATGTATATACAAGTGATGAACATTTGCTCACTTGAAGTAGATCATGAGATCCCAGCGACAGCTTCCTGTCCTGATGGCAATGATCTCTGTGAGGGAGTGGCAAATGCTCATTTCCAATTTGGATTCTGAAGAGAACAAGTGCTATGTACAATGGGAAGTAAAAGAAGAGTATCTCCCTCAGGATGCAAATCCCATTCTTGGACCCTTCTGATGAACCCAATTTGCCTAAGAGTCTGATGCTGAAAGGGAATTTTATTTCACTAGTGTTGATTCCCACTGGCTTTTTCCATCTGAAGAACTAAAAAAACCCTACCAAGCATAAAAGGACAAATAAGTAGGGCAACTAACTTTTCAGCCCACAGCCCCATGATCAATTTTCATGTCAACAGCCTTCCATCAGCTGGGTTTTTTGCCAACTGATTTTGGATATATTTACATTTATAATTGCAGTCATTATAAATCAAACACAATCAATAATTGCAATATAAATGTAATCTACATAAGATTTTTTTTAGAATTGCACTGCAACTAGTTTCAATATTAATTTATTACATTTCCATATATATAAAAAAGACCTCTTTTCACATTTCTTTAATTTGCCAACTGTTCCTCAACAATATGTAGATTCCATAGTAATTAATACAGCATTAGATGAAGATGTTAAAAAACCCCTTTAAATTGACTATTTTTAATACTTTTTTGCATAATACTTTAACATCAGGATTCCAGCCATTAGCACCAATTAATTTGTTCAGAATTAAATTGTAATAGACATATTGATCATGAAATAAGACTTCCCATAAAGCCCAGGTGACAGCAACATGTCCAATTATTCTGGTATAGAGCCCAAATTTGATGGTTTAACAGGACTGGTTTAGAAACCAATATTTAGAAACCAATTACAGAGACTGAACAGCAAAGAATTCAGTGTCTTTAAATAATGTATTTCAGTGGTTTACCACATACCTATGTCTTTAAAATGAGCATCTTGCTTCTAGGTTTACCTTTGCTATTTTATCTTCCAGCACTTAGACTCATATCTTTGCCTGGCAGGTTAAAACCCCTCTTGCTCTATTCAGGCAGAGACACCTAACAGCAATCAAGTCACTTTTCAGTTTTGTATTTAATGACAGACTGCATTTCTTCCAGCTTATTCTACAAGGCAGCTGTTACAGAAGCATTCTTGTATCACTTCTTCTCTTTTAGGTTTTGAAAATCTTTTACAGAAATTTCCATACAAGACTTGGATAGGTCTGGTAGTGATCTCACCACCACAAAAGATCTCCCTCTGTTCATATCTTCTATTTTCATGCTGATACACCAAAGAAGAATTTATTTATTCTTTTTTTTTTTTTTTTTTGCTGCTGCAGCATAGTGAGAACTTAGATGCATCTAATTACTTCACCTAACTGCCACCTCATTTTGGGAAACAGCACCTCCCAGGGCACAGTTTCTCTCATTCTGTACATGTGACTTACATCTTCCATACTCCAAACATGACCTTGTCCCTGTGTGGATGCAATCATCACTTTGAACACAAGCAATT
Organism: Geospiza fortis; assembly: GCF_000277835.1. Taxonomy (NCBI): domain Eukaryota; kingdom Metazoa; phylum Chordata; class Aves; order Passeriformes; family Thraupidae; genus Geospiza; species Geospiza fortis. The sequence goes on along the minus strand of NW_005054341.1, from coordinate 5,669,061 downwards.
TATCAAGCAATTCAGATCTTTCTGCAGAGCTGATCTGCCAGTAGTGTTTTATCAAACCACCCACCTTCTGTCACTGCAAACCTTCTCCTCAGTGATTTCTTTGTTCTTCTTGACAGCCACTAAAGGCATGGAATACTGCTGAGTTAAGGGTAGGAGGTCAGGAGTCCTAATGAGAAACAGCCCCTCTTGTAAGAGATAGCAACATATAAACATATTTTGTTTGTCTAGTTGGCTTTCAATTTATTAATAATTTTAACTGGAAGAAAGTCTAACTGAAGTCTGTATAAATCAACCACTTTATAAATCAGATTTTTGAACTTAGAAAAGCAGTATCAAGTTTATGTGAGTAGCATTACGATGAGCAGCATTAGACAGATTACTGACCTTTGAAATTTATGTATGGAGCTACTTATTGGCTTGTCATTCTTTTTGTCTGAACAAAAGGCTTAAGAGTTTATAAATACCCAGTTATCCAGTTTGTTCCCTTTTCTGACTGGCAAAACTAAAAATTGTTTGATTTTTCTTTAAAAATAGAACAAGAGTAATTTCAATTCCTAAAATTGACCTTGAAAAGCGAACATCAGTGTTTTGGACACTATGAACAAAAATTATTAAGAGTTACTGATTTAAGTCTAGTGCTTTCACAAATTCTATTTTTTCTGGAATCTGTTCTTCCATCAAAGTCTCTAGTGAAGATGGAAAAAAAAATAACATCAGAGCAGAGTCTACTTAAGGAAATCATCCCTTCTCATGTCACTTTGAGAAGAGCAAATCCTTTCTCTTTCTGGGATCTGTCCTTGACAAGGGAACTGCCAAATAGGATTAGGCTAGTGGTTAATTCAACCCAAGTATTTTTGGCAACGCCAGTACCTTTTTAAAAAATAAAGCTCATGAAAAAATTGCAGATAAAAATTTTGTCTGATCAGTAACCTGTCCCGTTCACACATGTTCTTGGGGCAAATGAAAAGAAATTGATAACACTGATTCAAGAATGACTGTGGGAAAAGGCTGCTCATACCTGTGCTGAATCTTCTCAAGGAGGGTGTGTTGCCTCCCCATCTCCATCCCTGCACCCCCCAGGATGCTCTGTCAGGATGTCAGCCTGTCAGACCATGTCCATGCAGACACCCTGGGCCAGCTGCTAGGAACTTCAGAAAGCACCACTCACCCTGGCTGGGGCTGCACTATCTGCTCCTGCTTATGGGAGGGTGAATCTAATATTAAGGGAGCTTCAGGTAGGGCAGATGTACCTACAGAAAGCACTGCCTGGGAGGAATTGTTCCTTGAAAGCCCACTGGAAACACCCTACCCATGCAGTGATACCTCCATGCCACAACTTCCTTCCAACACCCACACTTACTCCAACCCATTTTCACATCTGCCTGAGCTTTCTGCACGTTCTCTTGCCTGTATCCTATGCTTGTATATTTTCTGCACAGTATTTTACTTTGGACTTGCATTTCCCTAAAGCCCTGAGCACCAGCAATGACCCCTTCTTCCTCCACCTTAACGTCCATACTGCCTGTTCTCCCAGAAGACGAGACCAAAGGCTCATGGCAATAGAAGACAGTTACCACATTCACTTGACTACAGAAAGTCTTCATACAGTCTGGTGTTTTACACTGCAACTCTGCTGAGAAGGGCAATATATTTGTGCAAACACAGGAAATAAGGATACTTATGACAATTTAAATTAACTTTGATCTCCCTTTTTTTTTGAGATTCACAGTTTTAGCAAAGGGCTTCATGGGCTCTGTATACCAGGAGCTGAGGCCACTTTATTTCTCAAATGAGATCTGTTATCACAGGCATTTCCAAGCAAGGCCAAGAAGCAGGACTGCTCTGCCATTGAAAAGCTGCAGTTGCCTAAAATTTCTGGAATTTAAAACCAGCATGATTTACAGCTGGATCAGTAAGAAAATTTTTTCTATCCAACTTGACAGTCAGTGCCTCTGGGGGCAGGTAGGAAAATTTGGAGCAGCTTAGGAGTGGAGAGCAGACAAACAGTCCCACTGTCATGTAACAGAGGCACAGCCAGAGAGACAGAAATGTGTGGTCACTGTATGGAAACCAAACTGCAACAAAAGCAAGGGGATTTCCAAAGCCAAAGCAACAAAGAGATACATGATTGTAACTCCACAAGAGGGACAAACCTGAGGTCCTGCCTCAGGTGAGCTTTGAGTGGGGGTCTGCCTATATCTAGATGGAGTAAAACCGCCTACAGATTCGGCCCAGTGTAAGACACCAGCAGAGATGCTCGAACCCATTTTGCTGAGGAAGGTAACGCTTGCTGATACCTCCACAGTCTCTCCATCCCAGTCAGAACTTGACAACGTTTTGTCGCTCGATTGCTCCTGTTCAGTGAGGCAGCCCTGCACTTCCTACCCCGAGGCCCGAGCGGGATTTTCAGAGGAGCCCTGGCCTCTTTCACACAGCACCACCTTCACCATCTGCGTTCTCATCTTCGGCCTCGCCGCCGCCCCGCGCTCGGGCTGCTGGCAGGTTTAGAAAGGCAGAAGTTTTCAGTCTCTGTGGGGTCTGCTCGCAGGGGGCTTTGGAAGTTACAGTACCTTAGGCCAGTGTTGTCTGGGATTCAATATTGCATTAAAGTGGTGACACATTGTGGGTGGGTGGGATCTATTATTGCATTATGGAGGCTGCTGCTTCCCTGAACAGGCTATGTTTTGTGTGTGAAGCGGGCCCACACCTGCTGGAGCTGGGACCTGGAAATGCGGAGGACGGAAGGCATGAGTCTGTGGTTTCCTGCCGTGAGGGGCATGTGCCTGCGGTGGGGCATGCGCACGGGGCTGCTCTCCGCCGAACGGCTGCGCTGTATGAAAGTGCCACCAACGTGAGGGTAGTGTTCTGTCTCCAGGGTTGAGGAGGAGAAAACGGAGGACGCCAGTCTTCTCAGGGGGCTGTACCTCGGGAGGGAGTGCTGAGAAGGCCTGTCCTCCTCCAACTGAAAAAGACCAAGAAGAGTGGAGGAAAAGGTGTCAGGCAAAAGAGTTGACTCGCCCCTGGTTTGTGATGCGCATGCTGCGGACATCTTCGCTGGCGGATGAAAAATGCTTTTGCTCTACACAGGGCCTTACGTACTGCTCTCTATGGCTATCAGTTCCCAGGGATGCTATGGGCACCATGGAGGCCTGCCACGCTCTCCCCAGCCATAGACAGACCAGAGTGACACCAGCAGTGCCAGGCTCTGCTACTCTGTCCCCTCCTCTGGCTCTTCAGGCCACATGCCTCACCTCTCTGTTCCACTGGCAGTGCTCATCTTGGCATGTCACTAAGCTATTCATACATCTTGCATATAGGTAAGAGTCAAACTCTGAACACATTTGGAAACCACATGGATGACAGAAGGTGAAACAGTGCTAAAATGATTATGTGTATTTGAAAGTGAGGGATTCTCAGGGGCTCTTTCAATGATTCTTATTAAAACTCACTCCAGGGATTTGAAAAAGCAGGTTTGGGGGCTGTTAGTAGGCTTTTCTTTTCTCACACTTACATTGCTGGCCTCCTGATACATTTTTATATTGAGAACCTGCAGGGGGAGTGTTAATGCTTCCAGTTTTGGTAAGCAGTGGATAGACAGCAGCTGGACAAGCAGGCAGAGTATAATTCTCCTTTCAGTGAGAAATTCAAAACACAGAACCATAGGAGGACATGAGGAGAAGATGCACTCTTAGGTTGCTTTTCTGCTTCTGTGATCCTGGGATAGCCAGGAGAGGGAGGAAGTACACCCACTGAGGACAGTTTGTGCCAGGATGAGATTGCAGTCCCTACCTTCCCTTTATGCTCTGCATGGAAGAGAGAGGCATTAAGGGAATGACTTCAGATCCTTCACCCTGGAAGTGCTAAGCCCTTCCTTCCCTTTCTACCTCTTTTATGAAACTAGCACTTTCACAAGGGTCAGCAGTCTCAATCTCCAGAACCAGACTTTTTTTCCTGGAATTACTTTTTTCCCTTCAAGTGAAGGAAGGGGAAATGGAAATGCATTCCCTTCCTTATGCTGCATTTCTTTTCAGGAAGTCTCTGCAAGTGAAATGCAGACAGGCAATATTGGATTTTCTTTAAACTGCTCTCCTTACCTTACTTGAGATGCTGCCCTTGCACTAGAAAAAGAGCTCAATGTCATCCAGTGTCATCTCTTTCCTGTCACCTTCAATATCTCTGCAGTGCTTTGATGCAGGTATCTTATCTTCCAAAGAGCCTCAGAGCTACTCAGTTCGTGGTTGGCATTGAATGTGAAAAGCAATTATTCACAGTCCTAAATGTACTGCATGTCACTGCATAGATCAGAGTCTCAGATAATAATAATGTAATGCTGTCATACAGAGTACTTGAGAGAGACAAATAAAATCTAGACAGCAGCTCTAATTTCTCAAAAAGACAACCATCTTCTCTTTGCATAGACAGTATAGAAATTCAGCCCTGGGTGTGCTATTTGCAAGTTGCACAACTAAGCATTACTGGAATTCTTCCTAATTTTTGTTCCATGTTTGGGTTCAGCATATTGTTTGACTTCCAACGTATATATCATCTCAATATGGTAAAGACTTCTCAGATCTCAAAGGATCATTCCAGCTACCCAGAGAGACCTCCTCTACAGCACAGGAGCAAGGAACTTGCCCAGGCCATGAAGAAGCAATTACAACACCCCATCAGCAAGTGCATTTTGGTATTGCTGCCTCCAGGATGAAGCTGAGCTTACAGACATGCCACCCTTTCTCACTGATGCTCTAATGCTTAAATTACTCAATCAATGCTGAAGGGGCTGACCCCTTTATCCCTGTGCAGCAATCAGGCTGTGCCACCTTCCATCAGGCCTATCCTGCTCTGTTTGGACAGGGTCTTTGTGTGTGAAGTCCCAGGAGAATGTGATGTTGATAGAACTCAATATATGTTACAGATATAAAATGTAATTAGGAATGTCTACTGAGCTTAAGGTTTTGATTGCTATTACCTGATAGATATATATATTTATATTTAAAGAACATATGTGAATATTACTTCCACTACCACCCTTTTGCTGATCCTTTATTTCTAACACATGGATGGACAAGGACCCTGAATCTAGAGAGTGTAAGAGGCCAACTCTACACTCATCCTTCTCCATCAGCTGACAAGCTTCTCTTCTCATGTGGAGGGAAGACAGAGGAGCTGACTGCCAAAGAATCACATCATCTACAACAGGCATCAAACACAGACCAGTGGGAATTACACTGGGTGAGGAGCAATGAGTCTTCCCCTCTGCCAATGCCCATTTCTCACCACTGGGAAATGGTCCCTCAGGTTGCCTCAGAGCAGCCCACAGAGGATGCTGTAGAAGGCAAAGGAAACCAAGACACACAGCTCCTTTTCCCCTGCTGCCCTTGCAGGCTAGAGACACGGACAATTTTAAGCAAGTCCACTTGTGGCACTCTCCTGGCTCTGTGAGAAAAGAGGCCGAAGATAGCATCAAGATGATTTTAAAGAGTGATTTTAACTATACAGCTGACTTGGTGAGGAAAAATATACTACTGCCTCTTCACACTGGGACCTTTTCTAACAGATGAACTCCAGGCCTGTAAGAATCAGCCTAAGCAAAATGCTCTCTGAGCCCTGCAGAATATATTCAAGGATAGGTAAAGCAGAGTAAATATCATCTCCCACTTTAATTTTTCACTTCTCTTGTGGTTTTTTAGACGTGACATCATTTGGACAGGCATGTTTTAGGCAGGTGAATCCCCAAACATTTTGTAAAATGCCAACTGCACTAGCAACAGGAGAGACTGAGTCAAGATATACCTAAGAGCACAGACCTGAGCATAGCCAGAAATAGTTTCTAAAATTCATACATGTATGAACACTTGTCTTTTCATTGCAGAAGGCAGCAGTAAGTTGCCATGCCTGTCAAATACCAGTGAATTTATTCACCATACTTAAGAACTTGACAGATTTTTAAATTATATTGCGAGGTACGGGTTTAAATTATTTCCAGCAGTAACAGCAACCCTATGCCAGGATTAACAGGTAAACAGAAGTGCAGCTTCAATCTTTTCTTCCAGTCATTCTTCATCTCTTTCTACAGCTTTATCTGCACACTAGGGCCTAAAAAAACTCGAGTCTTATTAGGTCATCCCTGAAATGCATACATTAGAGTAAACCCTTAGAGCTCTGTTAAACAGATGTATTGAGTGGTGCACAGAGAGAAGGGCTTGAACATGACACAGCTTCTGTTCTCCCTTTATACCAGGTCTTCCCATGAGATCTGTGCTCCACTGCAGCCATTTTCTTGTCATCTGAAACTGGGAGATTCCTAATATGTGAGAATATTTGGGTCAAAAACTCCCCCAGGCTATTCAGAGCTTCCTCTGTACTCGGCTTTCCTCACAGCAGCATCTGATCACTCTGTGCTCCCTCCTACACCCACAGAGTTTTAACGAGGACAGCACCATCTCTCACATTTGAGCTACAGTATCTGTCTTCCAAAAGACTGACATATTTGAAGAAACATCTGAGTTCTAAACGAGGATAACTCAGGGAATTAAAGGCTGGTCAGGCTTGAAAGGACATGGAACAAGTCCTCATGGAAGAAGGCATTTCCAAACATAAGAAGAAGGTGCAGTCAACATGGATATATGAAGGGGAAGTCATGTCTGATGAACCCAAGAGGTCTCTGTGCTGAGAGGACTGGGTGGGAGGTTGTTGATCTTGACTTTAGTAAGGTCTCTGACACTGTCTCCCATAAAATCTTCATAGACAAAACAATGAAATACGGGCTAGATAAGCAGATAGTGAATTAGACTGAAAACTGTGGGCTCCTGGTCATAAAATACCGTGTTTGGAGAAAAAATGTCCAGTCATTAATGGTGTAGCCAGGGGCTGATAATGCAGCCACTACTATTTAACAACTTAATCAGTGACCTGGATGATGGGACAGAGTGTACCTTCTGCAGATTCACAGATGACATAATCCTGGGAGGAGCAGCTGACACACCAGAAGGTTTTGCCCACATTCAGAGGTGCCTGGATAGGCTGGTGAAATGGGAAAAAGGAATTTCACTAAGTTCAGCAAAGGGAAGTGGGGAGGAACAGAACACACTGTGGACCACCTGTTTTGGAAGAAGTTTGACAGAAAAGCAGCTGGAGGTCCTGGTGGACTCTAAGCCGAACACAAGCCAGTAAGGTGCCTTTGTGGCAAAAAGGGCCAACAGCCCCTCAGGATGTGTCAGGAGCGCAGCCAGCAGGCTGAGGGAAATGTCCTTGCCCTCTGCTCAGCACTGTGAGTCACACCTGCAGTGCTGTGCTCCAGTTCTGAGCTGCCCAGTACAAGAGACACGTGGACATGCTGCAGGTAGTCCAGAGAAGGGTCACAAAAATGATGAAGGGACTGGAAGACCTTTCATTTGAGGAGAGGCTGAGAGAGCTGGGACTGTTTAGACTGGAGAAGAGAAGGCTCAGAGGGATCCTTAACAACATTTATAAATACCTGGTGGGAAGATGGATCCAGACTCTTCTTAGTGATGTCCAGTGAAAGTAAAAGAAGAAAGGAACAGAAATTGAAATACAGGAAATTCCATTTAAACATTTTTAATAAGTTTTTTACCATAACAGTGATTGTACACTGGAACAGGCTGCCCAGAGAGGTTGTGGAATCTCCATCCTCAGAGATAATTTGACTGGACCCAGTTCTTAGCAGCCTGCTCTAGATGATCCATCTTGGAGCAGAGGGTAGAACTAGATGATCTCTAGAGGTCCCTTCCAACCTCAGGCATCCTGTGATTCTAGGACAATCCAGAAGTCACTGTCTTTCTGCCAGTTACAAGTGATGGCTCACAGACTGGAGCCAGGGAGTGGAGAAACAGAAGGAAGCACTTAGAGCAGGAATTCCCCACTTGCTTTCAGTGAGTATGCTACTGACACCAAGGGATGATCACCAGCTTTGGGGACACCAGAATGAGGTCACAGATGGGTACAACAAAGCCTACGACTTCAGTCATGGTATTTCAGCATTTAGTGACATTTTTACCTATCTTCCAGGCTCAGTTCATATTTAAAGATAAGGAAGATTTACTCACCTACACACACACACACACACAATATCACAGTTTTAATCAAACCCAGAGAAGCACAAGCATGAGCTACAGGAAACATCTGTCATTGCTAATGAGGGCTTCAGTATTTTCACTAGTTAAGTCCTTGGTTGACTTCTTATTAGTGTCCCAGCCGTCCATCCCTTCTTATTTGCTGCACCTAAGGAAAAGAGGTTTCTACTTCCCTTTAGGCACCAAGTCCCTTTGAGAGTTAACAGCTGGTTTTGTGACAGCAAGTGGAAAAATATGTGTATCACTGCACAGCTGCAGTGGTAACTGAAGGATTCAGACATCAAAGGAAGAACCACTAAATCCCAGTCAGCTAAAGAAGTCCAGTGTTAGTCTGTGTGTACAAAGCTAGGCCACAGAGTTAATAGAGGGTATTTCAGAACATAGGAACAAAAAAAAAAAGCAGTTTGCTGGAGAACAAAGGCTGCCTAATATATTAGCAGCAATCACCCCCAAATCCCATTATTTTACCCTTTTTGCCTGTTCTTTAAATATCCCTATGCAGTGATAAGAAGTCTTTGTGCTGCATCATATCCAACTCCCCCAGTCATTTCACATAGGGGTGCACGTGCTGTGGCCAAGAAGGCCTCTCCAGGCTCCTTTAGCCACACTAAATATGTCAGTCAAGTGTCCCTGCTGTTGTTTACAGCTGGTTCTTATCAGCTGGCTCTTACCATGTTCATTGCATCTTGCAGATCTTGCACTGACCAACCCCCAAAGTGTACAGACCACAGCAAATTCAGACACAGACCCTTCCAACTCTGCCAATCTTGCCTTATGCCATTTCTAGATATCTGGGGCATTCAACATATTGGCTTTCTGCAGCAAACACCTCTACCTAGGAACCCTGCAACTGGAATGCAGTCTCTATGAGAAGCATGTGCTGCTCCTGTTCCATGCTCAGCAGGACAGCCCTCGTGCCTACTGTCAGCATTTCTATCCTTCCTGCACATGCTCATACACCTTAACAGGGGACACCTTGCCTGGTGGTTTGCGAAGATTTGCTTTGATTCCTTTTACATAAATTCTTGTCTCATTCATGGTTTTCTTCTTGTATCTCTTGGGGATCCAGAGATGAGAAGATTCTGGGCAAGACCTGAACAGAAGGATTTTCTTTTAACATGCTCCAATCCAGTGAACATTTCCTTGGAGAATAAGCTCAAGAGGGAAGCAGAAACGAAATTATCATCTTCCAGACAGGAACAGGCAGACTGCCCTGTCATAGGAGGGTATCCCTGTGTACATGACTCAAAACTTGCCTGCTCTTTGCTTTGCTTATGGATCCCATGTGCATGAGAGATCTTCATCAACATATAAATACAAAAAGCTCTTAGGGGAACAAGTGGATTGCCTCTTGCACTGAACACTCTGGGACAGCCTTCTTCTTAAACAAGAAGATTAGGTATGACAGGAACTCTCTGCCTAGTGTATCATATTTTTTCAGCTAATCTAATAAATCACCTCCTACTAAAAACTGAACTACTTTATAGCATCAGAAGACCACAGGATAAAAGCAAAACTGAAAGGAAAAAAGCCCTCTACAACTATATGGAAAAAACACAATAGGTAAAGAACATTTCTGTGAGTAAATACATGGTAACAGCAATGCCTCTCACTGAAGTAAGGTTGATGAGATGTATGTGTTGGCTACTCTGAGCTTTTTGTTAGGTATTTAGAAGAAAGATTAATTTGAGGGAGTTATTTTATGATTTGCATTGCTATGGGGCTGTGCAGTGCTGATGTGTGATTAGATTAGAGGTCATTCTCTTGCAATACACTCCTATTGTTGCTGAGAAACTATGGAGATTTGCTAGCAGCACCTCCATACAGCTAAGCAGTTACTAACAAAACTCTGTGGGAGAGCATAAGAGGAGTGACTAGAGATACCCAAATCACAACTGCACTCTCCTCTTGTCCCTGAACCGAAATGGCTGAAAGATCTTCAGAACAGTGTGTCCTCAGAAGGACATCACTGGCTTTTGGGAGCACTTCTAAGGTGTTCACAACATTTGCCAGCACTGTCAGAAGAGTTTTACAAGAGCATCCATGCTTGGAATCAAAGACTTCTGCAGCACAATTGAGGTTCCCTAAGATGATGCTATGATAGGCAACAAGGTACAGACCCAGGGATCTTACCTGTCTCTGAGGACCAGTAGGTTCAGATTCTCGTCTCCTTTGTCGGAGGGCTGGTGCTGAATGTAAGGGAGAGTGGGCTGGACTTCCTGTTTGCTGTTCATGTCTACTGTCAGACACTGTTTGAGAAGGTCCTTCATGTCTATGGGAACTGTCCTCCTCAGTCACAGGCAGCATACCCCGACTTCGCCCATCATGAGTCTTCGGCCTCACTGCAGCATCTGCCCCCAGGCGCCTTCTCTCCTCCCCATCTTCAATAGGCCTCAGTTCCTCGGGCTCCTCATCCGTGGTTCCAGAGGTGCTTGGCTCAGCACCGGGGTGGAAGTCCTTCAGCTCTGTCTCCTTATCAATGATAACCCACTCCTTGCTGTCAAAGTCCTCCTCCTCCGCCAGCGGCACCGAGCGGAAGGCGTTGCTGAGGGCTTCGTGTTCCACGGAGGCCGACACGTCCATCCTGCCGCTGGCCTGCCGGTCAGCCTGGCCTGTGTCGATGGACAGCATCTGGGCTGGCTGCGAGGAGCACACGAGCCGGGATGGAGAGCCAGGGATGTCCATTCGAGACCTGGGGACACAACAAGAAGCCATTCAAAACACGTCGGGTTTGTGGGCAACTGTGACGGTGTTCGCAGGGGTCCCAGGATGAGGGAAGAGATGAGAATGTTGACTCCATGTTTCAGAAGGCTGGATTTATTATTTTATCACATATATTATATTAAAACTATACTAAAAGAATAGAAGAAAGGATTTCATTAGAAGGCTAGCTAAGAATGGAAAAAGAATGGAATGATAACAAAGGCTTGTGTCTCGGACAGAGAGTCTGAGCCAGGTGACTCTGATTGGCCATTAATTAGAAACAACCACATGAGACCAATCACAGATCCACCTGTTGCATTCCACAGCAGCAGATAACCATTGTTTACATTCTGTTCCTGAGGCCTCTTGGCTTCTCAGGAGGAAAAATCCTAAGGAAAGGATTTTTCAGAAAATATCATGGTTACAGGCAACAACAGCAACCATAAGAGAAAGCCTGTATAGGCTCTTCTCACTCAGTTCTTGGTACACTTCAGAAAGGCAGGCTTAAACAAAAATATTTCTTTAGAACCTACAATGGTGTGAAGAAGTGCTTCAGTATGACAGCCAATTCAGCATCTCTTTCCCCTGCAGACAGGATGATAACCATTTCCACCCAACAACACCTTTCCCCTTTGTTTAAGTTTGACTGGCTTGTGAAAAAAACCCTCAAACCATGTTCTGATCAATGTTTCTCAATTGGCCTGCATCTGCTGCTTGCTTTGCACAAAGCCAGAGCATCTGCTGCCCAGATTTTAGGACAACTGCAGTGTGTTTTCAACAAGGATCACCCAGAAGCCTTGCAGACTCTTCTGGGGAAAGCCTTCCATGGGTGAGACATCAACATTTTTGACAAAGAAAGGAGAAGTAGAGAAGGAGGTGAACTGAAAGGCAATGTAGATAAAATTGCATTGGCTGCTGATCTAATGATTAGGTAGGGTGGTCTCAACAGTCAATCCTCAAGACTCTGCTAAAGGCTACAGAGGGTGAACAAACCTTCTTTCATGTGGATCTGCTTTTCCATCAGCTGTGGAGAGCCGCTCTGACTCGGGGCTGTTGACGCGGCGGTAGCGGAGGGAGCGCACTTGTGCGGTCGGGGACTCCGGAGGCACTCGGACTGGGGAACTGGGGCACACCCCGTTTCTCTGCTCCTCTTCCACCATGCACTGAGTCTGGAGGGGGTAAGCACAAAGAACTTCAAGATCTGGCCAAAGACATTGATTCCCATCCTTCGCTGTTGCTCTGCACTTTCTCCCAGGATACACTTTCAGCTGCAATTTCACAATCTACACAAGCAATGTCTGAAGGGAGGCAGGGTCCCTCTGCCCTGGCAATCAGCTGGCATTAAAAAAAAGTATGGATTTAAAATCAATTCAAATATTTAAACATCTTTACAAGGTGGTCTATGCATTTCAATTACCCTGAGTGTTATCCAAAGGAGTTCTCATGGGTAAACCTACTGCATACACAAACCCCAACTACTTATTCAAGATGCCTAAGAGCCTTGTTTGTCAACATTCATTTTATCAGGGGCCATGTATTACATTGCAATGTACACACTTTTACATCTGGTCTGACTAAGGCATCTCCTAACTAGCAGGGTGGTTTGGGTTTTTTGTTTGTATTTTTTGTTTGTTTTAATTTTGGTCCTTTAAACAAAGTCTTCCACAATATCCATTCAACCACAACATCTGTAAGAGCTTTCCACAGAGCCAAGGTCATGCAGGGAGCTGAACACGCTCATGGACACTCTATAATTCCATATTTCCTCTTTCATATTGCCTTATTAAATTTGATTTTTTTTTAATTTAGCAGCAAACAAAGGATCAAAAGCAGGTGACCAACACAGCTGCCCTCTGCCTTCTATAGTGATTTTCCTTGGAAGAGAGGGGCAAAAGCACAGCAGCAGCACAGGATTTGCATTCAACGCTGCTGTGTTGCCAGTCACACAGCATCAGCTGCTGCACACTGCCTGTGTGTGGGGATCTGTATGGAGAATGCTTACCCTTCCCTGCCCTATGTCCCCTTGTCCCCCATTAATGCCAGAGGGTCTGGACACAAGCAGCATCTCAGTAAAACGCTGCTGATCCAGACAGCTGCCTTGTGCATGCAATGTGTACATGGCAAGTCAGTCAGCACCCATAAATTAGCAGACCTAAACCACCCCAGCTGGAGTTGGAATGCATAACTAAAGAGCTTTTGCAGCTAAGGAGGGTGGAGGAGAACTTTCAAGCATTAGAGGAAAAGCACAATACATGATAATGATTTAATCTGTAATCCAGTCATGGCCAGGAGAAGGTTAGCAACAAACAAAGGTCAAGTGTGTTTGTGAAGGGAGCAAAGTGCTGATGTAACTGTTGGGTAGCATCAACTTGGTAAGATTCAAGAGCAGAGAACTGGGGGATGGTGTGGGAGAACAGTGACAGTAATTCTGTCCTTAACACAGAAATGGGAGAAGTGGGACAGAAGGAGATCTGAATTGTCTGCATGGAGAAGTAAGGATCATCTTAGACAGTTATTAGGGAAAAAAAACATCACAAGCTCCACTCATCTCCTAAATACAAAGAGCAAGACAGGGAGAGCCAGTTAATTCTAGTGCTACAAGACTGGAAGATGAAGGATGTGATGCTGTGAATAGCAGAAGACTGTTTAAACACACCAGTGCCCTTGTGGTTCTGATGCCTCAGATTACAAGCAGAAGTAGAGTTGTGCCCTTAAGAATCAAATTGGAAGCATCCTTCCTTTCTCCACATAGTGACTGCTACTTAAATAAAAACCAATCCTCTCTCAGAGAACAGTCAGACTGAAGACAGTAAATCTAGCAAAGCAAAATGACAAGCAAGAGTCAAACTAAAGATAAAAACCCTCAAAGAAAGGACTTCAGCTTTGGAGAGCTTGCTGCCCTGGGCTGTGCTGCACAGGCTGCTGTGTAGCTACAGAGCCTGTCAGAGCTGAAGTGCTCCCTGCCACGCTGAGAAACTCCCAAAACTCCTTTGGCAGCAGCTTGACAACAAATAGCACAGTGCCTGGCACAAAAGTCACCTGGCTGTGCTGTGGAGCTTCTAGAAACCTCTCCTGCCTTTAGCAGCTGTTATGACAGGATTTGTGAATGAGGTACCTAAGAGAGAACACACAACTAGCATGCAGAAAGGACTCCCCTGTGAAAAGTCTGACTGAAGAGCATCAAAGCACCTGGTGGTAGAAATGCAAAGAAAAAACATACAAAAGTTGCTAGGATTTTTCTGTAATATTCTTTTTTTTTTTAATATATGTTGTGTGAACAGAACTGTCCCTCTCCATCAGGCTTTTCTTATTTCATATACCTTCAAATGAAAACTTCTGGGAATGCAGAGTTACCAGTGAGAGATGAAGAAGTAATTTGAACTTCATCCATAATCTCTCAGCGTTAGAGATGAAGAAGTAATTTGAACTTCATAATCTCTCAGGGTCGGGGAATGTCCCTGCTAATGTTTCGTACAGATAACACATTGATCTGAATTATTTGCCCTGGAGAATTTTAAGTAAATTAGATTATTTCTTGTCCATGCATAATGTTTTCTAAGAAGACTAAGGATAGTGGAGATACCTATATTGCTGAAATAAGGACTAACTTTGTACTAGTAGAGACTGAAGCGAATTCTGGTCAACCTCAGAAGACTAACACACTTAACATGCCAGTCTACAAATGTCCATTAAAGACAGCTTTGTGATGTGAATCTGATAGGCCCTGACAACATTTTAAGTCTGATGAATGTTTCTCTGCTAACAGATTCTGTATGCATCTGATGACCTGCCACTGATACTAATTTACTTGCAGTATTTAAATTTACCTTATTAATAAACTAACTGTCAGATTCTTATACTTGACATTTAACATGGAATCAACCTTCACTGGGGATACCTTCAAGAAATGAGATAACATTTACAAGTAAGGACTGAGAAACACCTTAGAGATTATGAGGAAAATTAATTGAAGTATACATTTTATGTGAGCTAAAAAAGCTTAATATGATCTTGGAATGCAGTAATATAAGAATATTAAGGAATGGTTTCTCTCACTCTTTATAGGGGAGGAAACCATTGTTAGATGCTCCTTATAGATTTTCCTACCCTTAAAAAGGAAAGTTAAAAAAAGGAAGAGAAAAATGAGTGATGATTCAAGGTACAGAAAAATACAGCTTACGAAGACATCTCTGATTACATTTATTTACCCAAGAAGTTGGGACACAATAAAATTTTGGTTTTTAATTTCCATGCCTGGGACATTTCTGATATTATATCAGCTATGCAAGGACTAGAATTTCCTTGCTTGAAGTATCAAAATCCTAGATAATGACATGATGGTAAAAAAGATTCGCTTTAGCATTACTGGCCCCCAAAATCTCACTTGCATAAAGATCTAAATTAATCCCAATGGCTTTTACTCTGTGAAAAAATTCCTTGTAATTTCCCCTTGCCACAGGAGAATTCTTCAATGCTTTTTGGGCTTACTACATAGGATGCTACATCAGTGGATCTGAGTGGCCTCTAGCAGTCTATGAAACCATTGCCCTACATCCAAGAGTCACGGGAGACAAGGAAACGTTCTTTACTTTGCTGATGCTGATCCTGAGTTTGTTGCGATTCACATCTGTCTCTTCCCAAACTTCACCCTCGTTGAAAGCCGTGTTTGGAGCCTGCCCAAGGCCTTCCACTGGCCGACCTGACAGGATGGGAGGAGCGTTCTCTTGATCACTCAAATGTTCTCCCTGCAGGACATCCTCAGTGTTCTCACGGAGCAGGTCCCCGGGTACCGGAGTGACATTAACCACCCTATAAGAGACAAATAGAAAGGTAAAATTATCAGTGGATAAAGGAGGAAGCTTATTACATCACCCCATAGGAATTCCTCAGCAGATTTTAGGGTATTACTCAGTTGCAAAACAGGCAGTCCCAGATGTGACATCCTGAATCAGAACAGGAGGATTCCTTGTAATGAAAATTACAAAGACAATAGGATGGATCAGTGAAAGCATCTTGGGACCCTTGATAAAACTGAAAACTTCTTCACAAGTGCCCATCACACCATATTGAGCTGTGAAGAAACCTCTCCTTCTGCACGAGCAAATGAGGCTTACTGGGCCTTATAGATTTTATCTTCCATAACATTAATAGGGATTACTGTTATCCCCTAATGTCAGCCCCCCAAAAGCACCAAGACAGACCAGTGAACCAGTTCTAATCAAGCCTTTTCTATTTGGACTCATCTGTACCTCTGAGCATCAGTCTCTGTGTACCTTTGCAGCAGCACATGAAACACATTGTGAGCAGGCTGAGGAGCTGTGTTGGAGGTGTGAGCAGAGCGTGCACTCAGCTGTACTCAGTACTCAGCTCACTATCCACCACCACAGACATAAATTAATATCAAAACAGTCAGATCAAGTGGTGCCTCCCATGCTGCTCCAACTTCCCAGAATCATAATGGCCTTGAAATCTTTAAAAAAAAAGAACTGAGCTTGTTGTCCACTGTCTGACTGGTACAACTACAACACTCACCCAAACATGGCTGCTGTTTGCCTGGTGTTCTGCTGTGGTGGAGTTGAGGTGCTAGTGGACAACAAGATATCTGTACCAGCCTTCTCCCAGTCAAAGGCTTCATTCTCAGTGATGCCCCTTTCCTTCATGCTGTTCTCGAAAACCGACATGATTAGCTGGAATAGATTTGCAAGAACAATTTCTGGTAAGTAGGTGAGAGTGGCTCTCACCAAAAATCTGAAGTATGTGCACGAGGACCAAGTGCATTTTATAATCTCCAGTTTGCCTATGAAAAGTGCTAAAAAATGAAAGGAAAACTTATGAAATCGCAACAGTTGTTTCTCAGGTTGGTTTTGGCTTCATAAGTAAAATTTCTTCAAACCTACAAAAGAAATGCATGCAACATTTTGACACTGATTCAGTGAAATCTTGCAGTTAGCTTGTTACTCCAACTCTAAATCCATAACTTCAATTCAGCTTTCCTCTAGATTAGACAGTACATTATGCAGAACAGTACATTTGATATGCAGGGTTCAAGGGCTGCCAGAAGACATAAACAGAACAGGAAAAGGCAGCCCTAGGATGCAGACTCATTGCAGTGTCTGGCTGAAATATGGCTTAGTCAGGAGCCCTACGTTGTGTTTAATGTGCACAATGTGGCCTGACACACTTGGCTGCCTAAGAAAATAAAACTCTAAAAAGGATGATACAATTTCCTTTATAAGATGGCAGGTACAAATGCTCATGGCTGATGTGCTCCATGCTTGTTCCTTTTCTAAGAACTGGTATCATCTAGGAGAGAATGAAATTACTGTCAATAGTTCTCCATGCACCAATGCATTAGCAGAGAAATCTGATGTTCTGCTGTCAAAAGGAAACTGCATGCTGTAGGCTAACAGAGCTGTGAGGTCCTACATCTCTGATAAAATTATTTAGCTAAATAATGCAGAACTGACAGGATTCAGCCTGTCAGTTTCCCTCTACAGGGAGAGACAATGTGATGGCAAAACCATTCAGCTCATGGTGTAGAATCAACACTAAGTTATGAATAAAATTTAGCATGAGCATACATCCTATTTGCAACTATATTCCAGTTCTGTTTATCAGCATGATCAGAAGGACAGGAAAGCCTGCCATTTCCCACGACCTTCTACCAAACTGCAGAAAAATGCCTATTTGCAGCTTGCAGATGAGCCAACTTTTTCCTCCTTTCTGTGCCCCAGAACCCTAGAATGAGGTGCACACTCCTGTGGTAATACTACATTTGATTAACAGAATTTCCAGAGTTGGGTGTCAATCAGACCAAGGCACAGGAAATTCTTAGGGTTGTATTTGTTTTCTGACTGCTACTTTGGAAATGATTACTGTCAAGTATATTTTATAAATTATTATCCTCACAAACTCAAAGATGCCTTGCAAGAGCTCCACACATTTGTAGACAGATGCCTCTATAAAAACCATTCTGGCTTCAGTTCATTAGATCATCCTCACCCATCTGTCCCCTAATGCCAGTCTTATCACAGCTTTTGATTCTTTGTGATGGACATGTCAGTATCAGGGAGTGGTATCTTGTGAAGCTATTTAGAAATTGGTACTACTTCTGCCACCTTCCATTCCTTTGACACTGAAGCAGTCTGAAGTAAGAAACCACATGATAAAATTAGATGTTCAGCTGCCTTATTCTTAGCATCCCTTTAAGGACTCACTCAGTTGAAACAACTTTTGTTACTTTCGGCTATAACTTATTCTGTAACTCTTGCACTTGACTTTGCAGGCCATTAGGGATTTTACAGCCCTTTACTGTACTCCCTGTAGGATCCTTTTCCATGGCTGAAGGATACAGGTATCTTCACCTGCCATTATTCTAAAGCTATTTCATGGACTTACTGAGTCTTCTCAGCTTTCTCTGAAACCTTTATACTCCTGATGAAAGGTCAAACTTTACAAGGAGAGAAGTGGAGTGGAAAACTGCACAGAACAGTCCCAGCAACAGCCACTGCTCCTGGAAAGCCATGCAAAAAGTCACTGGATCCTGTCCAGGGATCCTCTGCCTACAGACAGAATATTAAGAATCAGAAGAGTTTCCATAGTCACTGCAAGCCTCCCATGTTGAATTTCCTTCTGCTGGACAAGACAATGTGCAATTCCAACTCTGAGTATCAAACCCACTAGTTTTGATAAAGACTTCTTTTGATAAAGAAGAGGTCCAGTATGTTTGTCTATTAAAGATGTTACTGTCCACAAGGATATAAAGCTTAATTGCACATTATGTAGTAGCATGCCATGTTTTGGGCTGATGGCCCAGAGAATGAGAGGGAAGCAGCCAATGGGGCACAAATTATCCGCTAAGCTGTCATGATACATCTTGTCAAATGGCTTCTCCTGGCCAAGGCTCAGGAAAGGAATCACAATCAATCCTGAAATATCACATATAAAATGTACCAAACTAGTTATGGATTGTCCAGATGCTCAAGCCTTGAATTCTTTGGGGTTTATCTAAGAAGATGGAATGTTTCAGCAGAAACTTTGGGCATAGTAAATTGCTCTTGATCAAGTTTCTAATCTGCAGTGTAATCTACAACACAGTATTTAAGAATAAATATCAGGCACACCTCTTTAGTGGCAGAGGTCCCCTTTTGATAAGGGAATGCTCCTGATTGGTGTTCGTAAGTCCTACAAGAATTTCTAAGGGGAAAACATTAGGACAGTGATGGAAGATATCTAGTAACTTGCTGTCCTGTTTTCAACTGGAACAGAGTTCATTTTATTCCCAATAGCTGTGTTTTGGATTTAGGATGAGAACAGTGTTGATAACACACTGATGTTTTGGCTGTTGCTCAGTTGTGCCTACCCTCATTCAAGGACTTTTCAGTGTCCCATGCTCTGCTGGTGGAGAGCTGCACAAGAAGCTGAGAGGGAGCACAGCTGGGACCCAAACTGGCCAAAGGGATATTCCACACCATAGAGTGTCATGCCCAGTATATAAACTGGGGAAGTTGGCTGGAAGGGACCAATTGCTGCCTGGGGACTGGTTGGGCATCAGGCAATTGTATTTTGCATCACTTGATTTTCTATTATTTTTATATATTTTCTTTTTTCTTAATTACAGTTTTGATTATTATATTCTATTTGTTTCAACTATTGCACGGTCCTTGTCTGAACCTGTGGGGTTTTTTTCTTTTTTTTTTTCTTTTTTTTTTTTCCTGATTCTCCTCCCCATCCCACTGTGCAGGGAGTACAGTGAGTGAGCAGCTGCCTGGTACACAGCTGCCAGCTGGAGCTAAACCACCACACCTGGTCAGCATGAGAGAACTCAAACCAGCACTGGTTGTTCACAGGGAGTCTCTCCCAATTGCTCTGACAATATCTGGTATTGACTGAATCTAAAGGAGGATGTCCATATAGGAAACTCACCTTTCCACACAGCTTAAGTCTGTTTTATTCTACCATCATTTTCCTTTCCCCTGCTTAGGCAAACTTGTGCCATCTATCCATCAGAGAGTAGTGATCTCTGGTGTGTCTTGCTATAGCCTGGTATGTGTCTCTTGGAGACATCATCTCAGGGGCCCACAGCTGTAATAAAATTGCCACTCAGCATGACATGTGCTTAGGAGAATCTAAAACTTCAAATTCAATTCAGATTTTTAAATAAGCCATGACTTTATATATTTGTAAACACACTTTCCCAATTTCCTTTATTTCTCTGTGGGTCTGATACTGGTGACAAATTCAAATGGCCTTTGGTATAGTTCTTAGTATTTCAGAGTAATACACATCCAGATAAATCAACATATAGACATCTCTGAAGCTGAGATGCTTGGAGAACTTGCTGTCTGGAACAGGTCTCCAAGTCAAGCTAGAAGTGGCAAGCTGCAGATGCCAGACTTTTGTGGAGAGTTCCCTTTTGGAGGCTTCTTGCCCAAGCTGCACCTGCGGGAAACTGAAGGCAAAAAGGCAATTCACAGCTTCAGTCAAATGCCCTACTGTGAAAGAGCAGTTTGTGGTTTGTACTGCCTGAATTCTGTCTGGAAACATCTCCTTCCATTTCAGTCTCAAGGATGGCTTTTTGGTACCATCAGGACACAATTATTTAAGCTGGAATAGAATATAGGAGCATGTAGGTTCAAAGGCAGCTTTGGAAATCTCTAATCCAACCATCTGCTCAAAGCAGAGATAATTAAAAGGCAGATCATATTTGTCATTCAGCCAATCTTTGGAAATCCCCAAGGATGGAAATTCCACAGCTTTTCTAAGTACCTGTTTTTTATATAAGAACCCACACTCTGAATTTTCCACCCCCCTGCTGGATTTAGTCACAATTTCTCTTGCTGCCTCTATTCTCCCCACAAAGCTGTCCCTTGAGGCAGTGAAAGAGCAATCAGATCCCCTCTTTGACTTCTCTACTCCAGGACAAACAAATCCAGCTCCCTCTGCATCTCATCAGTCCACTTCCATCCCTCTGTGGCTCTCCCTCTTAGTGGCAAATGTTATTCTTCCACTGCACTATGTAGAAAGTATTTGCCTTTTCCTTTTAATTTTTAAAAAATGTGTGGTTGCTATGGTACAACATGTACATGGCTAAACCACAAAGGCACTGTTGGAGAGAGTTTGTTGGAACACCCTCCTACCACTTTCCCACTCATTTGATGCACTATCAACAGGACCAGGCACTCAGATAAGACTGCACAGATCTGCTTATAAAATGTTGTTTCCATCACTGCCTTTAATGTACAGAGAAAACCACTGTGATAAAAAAAAAGCAACACAGAATAAAGTTGCTTCAGTTCTGTTGTGTTAGTCTAGAGTTACTCACATATAGGCTGACAGCAAACACTGAATGGGAGGAAAAACCCTATGTTAGATGAATATTAAAGAAAGAGATAATAATGGCCAAGGCCTATATAAGTCTGCAAGAAATCAAAGGGGTTGGTGTACACAACTGAGCTGTCAGTGTAGGCTCTTAGACCTTGGCATGCTGTGCCAAAATTCTGCCACACTTGGAGAACCTCAAAATTTTTGTGCTTTAATGAAAGCCAAAAGTACTGTGTTGTTTGGGAGGAACTATCTAGTGTGGAGTTCAGGATTATTGTGCACAGGGTAGTGGAAGGAGATGAAGGAATTCTTGAAGTTTTGAAGAGCTGTAAGGTCCAGCCTCTTTTTCCTGGTTCTAGGAAAGGTATTCCTCAGCTATTAGGCACACAGGACAGAGAGTACTTTAGACATGATTAACACAAGAGATCTGATAATCAGGATGCCTTGTCAAGAACAGAGCTTTGAAGATTGAATCAAGACTGGCTGACAGGAAAGAAGATTGAATCAACTTCTACAAGCAAGAGATGTTGCAAAATGTGTGATGATTAACCCAATCATTGTAGTAAAAAATTACTAGCCTTCCTAGAACAGTATATAAGTATATGTAGTCCACAAAAAATTTGGATTCTGATCACCAGTCAGTCTTGCCCATATCTCAGACAGATATAAACACATCCAAGGAAATGTTAAAAAATCTAAATGCCAATCTACAGTGCCATGCATCACAAAGTGACAAAGACAGACCTGATAGTCTGGCTTGGTGAAGTAGTCTAGGCTTGCAATGTGATCCAGGAAAAGGTGGAACTCTGAAGGCATGTGTTTTAGCAGCATTCGGTGTTCATACTTTTCTTTTATCATGCCAACCTGCTCCTGGAAAAAAAACAAAACAAAACAAACAAAAAAAATTTCAGAGCCAAGAATCTCCTCCATTACTTCACATTTATAAAGACTTATCATTCCTGGAACATAGACTCTTCCTAGACCCAGCACAGTGTCTACACACTCCTCCTGTTTGCTGTTCAAGGCACAAGGAGCTTGAGCACTGCAGGCAGAGGTCAAAGGGGAATCTTGAGTCAGAAGCTTGCTGCACAGGTGACCTATTTCTTTCCAGGGATTTTATTTCTTTAGCACAAAGTATTTCCAAGACAACATGAACACTTAGCTTTATTCTGTTTAACTTTCTAATTTCAAATCCCATTTGGCTTGTTTGGCACAGCAAGGCGTTTCCCTCCTGTCTTTCTATAGGCTCTTTTTATTTGTCAAAAGGACAGCTCAAGTCTTTGCACTTGTATTGTTTACTTTGCAAGAAAAAAGTAAAAACCACGTGATCAAATATGATTAACAATATTCATAAAAAAACGTCTGATTACTCAAAATAAGAGAAGCCCACCCTGCATATCAGAATACACAAAAGCAGGTTAGCATCCTACAGCAAGACCTGATGAAAAGGAGATTCTGGCTTGACTCCAGAAAAAAAGCTGCACTGAGCTGCAGGAGGAATAATAAAGAGTCATAATAATTAAAATGTAGCATCCTCTCTTAAGCACAGACACCAGTTTTCCTACCTTATCTTTGATCTTTCTCCATGGAAGCTGACCAACAGCAAACTCCACCAACATGTAAAAGAGGGACCACAGATCATCGTGTCTGCCCATCTCCTGGAGAAAAGAGAGACCAAGACTGAGGAGCAAAGTTCCCCATGGCTGAGGGGTCCAGGTGTACTCTCCAGATGAGCTACCTCATTTTAAAGGGCAGGAAGAGAAGTCATACTTCCCAGCCAATGAATAAAAAAGCCAAATTAAAGGTTAAAGATACATATTTGCTAATGGGACATGCAATAACCTAGATTAAGAAAAACCTCAAACTGTATATACAATGCATAATGGGACATGCAATAACCTAGATTAACCCCAAACTGTATATACAATGGATTTTTTATTATTATTTTTAAGCCTAAATATAATTCAAATCCGCTCAAGAGTTTTTGCAAAAGACTAACCATCATGCACCATAACAATTTACAGATTTATAACATTTGCACATACAAGTCTCCTCCTGGGTTAGTGAATGGGAAATGGAAACATGGGGATAAAGGCTGAAATTGTCAAAGCACATGAACTCATTTTTGGTGCTCAACTTCCAATGTCTAGGATATGATTGCTCAAAATAGCCTGCATTATACAGCAATTTTTGTGTCTAAATATACATTCAGCTGATGCCAGCTACAGCTGGGCCTACTCAGCTCTTGCAAAAATTATACCTCAGGTTTCTCTGTGTCTCTCAAGAAAGAGAAAGAATTCATGAATGCATTCAGCTGCCCTCCATACATCACAGTTTCCACCTTTTGTAGACAATAACTTGCTCCTTCCCTAAAAAACCCTGACATCTCTTTGTGTGTCACAGATATTCCTACAATCTCATTCCAAGTAAGGCCAGAAACCTGGAGGTAATGCAGGAGGGCTGACAGTTTCCATCTGGCAGAAATGCAGAACTTAGAACTACAGAAGATGCTGACTTGTAAGTGACCCATCAGGACCATCAGTCCAACTCCTGGTCCTGTGCAGGACACCCCAAGAATCACAGCCTGTGCCTGAGAGTATTGTCCAAACTTACTGTTTGTTGTCTGCAAAGGAACACTACTGAAGTAGGAGAGAGGAGTGTTTTGAGAAAAATGTTGGATGAGCCCTCTAGAAGCATTTATATTGAAACAGGCCAGACACTATCTAAATAATGGTTCTTTTCAGGAAAAACAAAAACCTAGCTTTCACCAGGTAGTTCTTCTTCTGATGGTATGATGGTAATATTAAAAATTACAGATCAAGAATGGATTTGGGGACCTGGCACTTGGTAATTCCTGGCCAAGCTCTGCTAGAGACTAGCAGCAAGCAGCCGGGAACTTAACCAGATTTCCCCTTCAGCATGGCTTACTCTTGCCCTTAAAAAGTGTCTGGTAATGCAATAATTACAATTTTAAAGTCTGCCAACTATAGAGGACCCAATAAGTGAAGGATAATTTTGATTTTACAGTCAACACCCTTAACCACCTAATGGAAATCTCCTGATATACTAACTTCCACAGATAACAAACCAGAACTCCGACCTCTTGCTCCTTTACTCCTGAAAACAGGTCTCAGACGGGGAATTATCTTACTGGTAACTCCTCATAACTCCAAAACACTCACCCTGTTTTTGTGTGCATTCACAGAGGCATAGCGGACGGTTCCTCGGAAACCGGCAACGTTGCGAGGCTGGAGGGAGGCAAGAGCAATATCTCAGAAACAGAGTGGATGACTGAATCCCCTGTGCAGCCAACTGCTGAGAACTTCTTGTCTAAATTGCTATTTTGGATGTACCCAAGGAATAGGAGGCTCTTAATGCCTTCTTGTGCTCTAGCAGCTACACAGAGAGCGTTCTCCGATTCTGCGTATCGAGGAAAGCTCACCCTACAGAGAAGGCAAGGTGGTTACAGTGCTATGTTAGAACAGTAACACTCCAGGCATAGAGAGAAGAACATTAACCAGGGTCAGATTTTCCTTTTTAAACTGCAGGTCAAGGGAAAAACGAGTAAAGAAGTGCAAAACTGAGTCATGAGTAACATGAGCTAAGCAGAGCCTGAAGATGGCCTGGTCAGGATGGAAATGGGGATCACCTACTCTGACAGATGACCACTGCTGTAAGCATCTTCTGGAAGACTTCAACAAATTGTGAACCTCTGCCTTTCAGAGTTCTTGCTTTTTTCCAGATTCTTCTCAGTGTACCCTATCTTTATTTTCTCTTTCCCCAATTCTCTTTTTCATGTCCTTGGGAATTAAAGGCTTGATACAGTGGGTGTGGAAAGGCAGTCCTCCTGTGACTTATTTGTCCCATCTGGAGGCTTTCTCTGCTTTGGGGGCTGAGCAACTGTTCCAACTCTTTCTACTGCTGCCTCCACAAGAACATTAGACCATGTGAGTTCACTTATGCAGATGTCATTCTGAAAATACTTGCATTTAAATAATGACATCCACCAAATTCTCTTAGTTGAACTAGAAACACCGGAGTTAATGAGACTTAACAGCAGTGCTTTCAAAATTCTTGTGGTAAACCAGGTTCAGGCCCAGACTTCTTCCATCATAAGGCTAAGCTTGGGCAAAGAGCTAAACATATTCAAAGTGAAGTTCCTACTCCAGCAGAAAATCGAGCATATTAATAACAAGTTAATTGAGTAATTTGTCCCACAGAGGTCAGTGGATTCAGGTTTGTTCTTTCAGCTGTGCCTGTACTTCAGAACTAGGCCTAACACTCTGTACTTTTATTCTAGGGCACCCTTCTGTCACTTTAAATATGTACAATTCAGTTGCTTCCTTTGGGCTACAGGGAAGTTGCTCTGAATTTCAATATTCTCAGAAAGAATAAAATTTCAAATATTTTTTAAACAAGCTCACCAACACCATGTAACATACCCACACCTGTACTGTGTACAATGCAGCTCTTTAGTTATAATGACTCTAAGCAAAAAAAAAAGCTGTAAGTCTATCTTACAACTTTTGTGCTAATCAAATACTCCCCAAAGAGACCCCATCTGCATATCCCATGCACTTAATCCAGCATTTAATCTTGCACTACAGCAGCTTGAGCTATAAGATACTTATTTAGCAGCAGGTAATAGTAAAGAAATTGTATTTGTGATCATGTACCTCATTGCTCTCAGAACTATGCAATTCAGGATTCCCAGTGACAACTGCAAAATATTTTTCAGAATTCCACAGAATTCACTGATGTGAGTTCCTGAAAAGCAGAATACTGGCCACTGGAATACAGCCATGACAATAAATTTGCTCTACACTTTCAAAAGAAAGAAGATTTTCCTCTTTTCCATTATGAATGGAACATAGTGTGTTTGGATACTTTTCATGAGACATAAGGCTGTTAGAATTGTGACCAATTCTAACATGTAACCTGTAATGTTTTCAGAACAAAAATCATTCAGTTTTTGCAGTCCATGCAAGTGCTGAACCAAGTACCACATGTGCTGGCTTCAGTATGTCAGCAATGTCTCTAAAAATTGTTTTAGATCAATACTTACTATTTCTGGCAGACAGGCTATCTGTGCAGTCTTTATTTAGATCTGTTCTGAAACCAATGCCAGGCAGTTTGCAAGCATTGGTAGCAAACCCCTCCTCTCTCAGAAGCAAAGCAAAGCCCAGCTTTTGGCGCAGGTCTTTAACCTTGCATCTGTCCCAGCATGACCTGCTGCTCCCACACCTGAACCCAGAGGGTTTTTCCTCCACTCCTCTCTCTCATGGGACCTCAGGGAAGGGAGAGTACTGCAACTGGGCAAAACTTTGCAGTTGCTTTGACAGGACCTTTAGAGTCCTTTGAACAAAACAGGCAGATGCTAACTGTGTAACAGCATCTTTTGCTCATAAAGGTTGCACCTCTTTTAACCATGTCTGCCTGTCCTGCCAGTCACAAGGAATTGTCACTGCAATCAAGCATTTCCCAGGCTGTAGAGATACCTTGTTTTCCATTCAAACAAACAACTCTTCCCTGAGCATTTGTTGTGGCACACGCTGCAGACCCAACTATTATTGACTTTTCTTTGGAATTCATAAACATTAATTTTCCAGATGATTTCTTTCCACACTTCATTCCTTCCAGTTAATAAACTTCATCTCAGCACTGCACTGGTCAGTAATGGGAAAGAGCCTGGATACAACATCCTTTTTGTCCAGACCAGTCCACAGTTGAGATGGAATTGAAATTGCAACACCTAGGAGCTTCAGACTATGGAGTCATATATAATCCAAGTGATTTGAATCCCCAAAATTATGAATATATAATAAGCTAGCAAGTAATTTTAAACCATAAGTGATTCTTTTTATACACATCAGTGTTAATATAAAAAATGTTATAAAGCATATCTCTTCTCTCACTGAGATTGTGTGTACCACAAAGCTAAAGTACTTTACTACACAGTGCTGCACTGTGTAAGAAACTTGGTTTAAAATGAGTTTCAGCTTGGGACAATGTGTTAGAACACCACCACAGAGCCAAACCTATACTCTGTATTCCTTTCATTGCATTAGCAATGTAGACCACCTCACAGACAGAGACAGAAGTAAGTAACAAAATCCTGTATGAAGTGGAAGTGTTTTCCAAACTGTGCTCTTGTACACCCATCATTCTCCAGGTTAAACACTCAGGATCATTTGTATTTCAGGTGCCAACAGTGTCCCCCTCATGATTCACATGAAGTCTGTCTTTCCTGCACATTCCCCTTTTATTTGAGGAGTGCTCATATTTTCTCATTAATGTGAATCCCTGCTCCTCACACCATGTTCATTCGTAGAGATTAAAATTATTCCTTTTTTGCCTCACCAGCAAAAGGAAACTGGATATTTTGAATGTGCCTTCCTAAAAACTTGTATTTGGATGCCAGTACTTTCCTCCTGCTGTTTCTTGTGACTGTGGTGCTCTCATGACCATGACCATTGGTTCCTCCCCAGCTTTCTGGAAGCCTGTGCAGACACCTCATGAGATGCACAACCTTTGCCCCTGGCAGGCCTGCTGTCATCTAGGATATTAACCCATTCCTCCTGGAATCAGGAAAAGGACTTTCAGCAGTAAGAATGCGAAAAAAAAGTTAGCACAGTTTGAAGAGAAGGTGGTAATGGGAGAGGAGATGCCACAGATCATGGAAAACATTTGGAGATATATCTTGGATAGAAATTACTTGTGTTGAAATATTGTGGTAAGAAGGAAAAGTGAAAGAAAGCTTAGCTGAACTAAAAGGAAGCATTCCTGTGACCTCTAGGAACCTTCTGCTTCTTCAGACAGGTTCATGAAGGAGATGCCTCTCCACCTCTTCTGGTGGGGAGAAAATCCACACCTCTTATATGCATTTTGACTTCTTAATTTAAACAGCAGCATTTTGTGGAATCATTATTGACTGCATTATATTTTATGTCCACAGGGAGTCAGAAATGACTAGAGGAAGCTGGAGACAGAAAAGCAAGATGAGAAAACTCCCCTCCCTTTGTCTCTGAAACCACAGAATTCACAAAATCAGTCTGGCACCACCCAAATATCTGCCAGCTCCTCAGAGAGAATCCCAAGTGTTCTAGGCCTTTGCATCACATTTAGGTAGCTGTCACAATCCTGCTGAC
>NW_005054341.1:5621694-5640779 GCF_000277835.1 Geospiza fortis | reverse complement strand
ATGAGGGAAAAAGGAAAACCAGGTGTAATTTGGACTTCCATATATAACAAAAGCACAAACCAAAATGAAAACCCAGAAGCATGGTGATGGCTCACTCACAACTCATAGCAGAGATGGTTACGAGCAGCGGATGGGAAGCCAACGCATCAAACACAGCCTCAAAAGAAGAGCCCAAAAGAACTGTAAAACAGAGAGAAACCCAAAGAAAAACATGATAAAAAAAACCAACAAAATGAGAAAAAATTAAACAGAAATAAATTAAAAAACATTCAATATTGTATCCCAACAGAAACCTGTGTCTTATTTAGCTGTTGCCATCTCCCATCACCCTTCCCAGGGCTGTTGGCCCATCCTGTGCTGAGTTTCATTTAGACATGAAACACACCAAGCCTTTTGTGAGCCTGTGTGATTTGTGAGTGCTCTGTAAGTGGTGAGAGGGGGCCCTCTAGGGAAAACCTTCCCCTGCCTGCATATCACACCTAATAACTGGAGAAACAAAGCTGAGAGCAGCCATGCAGACAGCCTTACCACAGAGGCCACTCGTACACTTCTACTGCGCTTTTCCTTCCTACAATTATCTGATGTGTGCTCCTCCCTTCCTTCCTCTAACCAAACTGATCTAATAGCCTACAAGGGGATTTGCTCCCTCATCTCTTGCCCTTTTCATCCAGAGCAAGTTCTAACATTAGCACATAAGTTTCTAAACATCAACAGCAACATCCCCTTTCCTATTTGAATTGTTACGGGTTCTCACCCAAGATATTTGGTTTTTTTCTGCAACCACTACCTTGCTTTCTCACAATCAATCTCCATACAAACAGTGGCTTGCCAACTTTACAGGTTTCACAGCTGCCAACTTCAGGCATGTTCCCTTTCCCTGGTGACTGCTGCCGTGCTCCACTGTCCGTGGGGGGATGCAGAATGGTGGTTTGGGAGAGAGCAGGATGAAACTCAGGGCTGCTTTTAGGTCACATGAGCAGTCATTGTATCTGTGAATGGCACAGCAGAGAAATCTGAGGGACATCCTCATCAGAGGCAAAAATTAATATTATAATATATTATATAACCTTAAAACTCAATTCAGTGACCTGAGGAAAGACCTAGACTGAGAGACACTTATTCCAATAGAAATCAAGTAATCAAAAGCAATCCACACAATGGAGTTTCTTATTCGAGTCTTACTATTCCCTTTTCCTAAAAATGTGCAAATCCTAAGAATCCCATAAATTTAGCATGAAATTTAGTTTTGAGAAAGCTATTTAAGTCTCCTGCTATTCTTTCCAAATCAAAAGACACAAAGCAGTTGAGTTAAAATGCCATCAATCCTACTTTACTTTAGGAGAGTTCAAAACCTCCAATGAATTCAACATCATTAAAGAACAAGGTATTTTGTCTTTTTAAATAGCATGCATCACATGATGACAGCACTTGAACTTGTGCTGAAGATGAGAATGCCTTTCTCACAGCAAAAACAAAGAACGAGTATTTTTTTTTAGTCAAAAGCTTATTTCAGTTGTAATCCTATTATTCAGTTATCATGATTTTTAACAAGAGAGCTTTGGCCTCAGAGCTGCACTTGTTTCTTACATGCCAGGTCCCATAAGGTGAAAAGCAGCACAGAATATCCCCACAGAAAGAACAGAGTGCTAAGTAAGAAAGAGACAATTTTCATCCACTGAAACAGACCAAGGGAACTACTGAAATGGAAATGTTTTGGAGTCACATCTCCTTTGGGATTTAGAGCTCAAAACACTTTCCTGGAACCAGATGGAGATGATGATTCCTTTCCATCAAAAGGAAGAAGACAAAAGGCAGCTGTGGCAATCACTGAGATGCAGCACACTGAAGTTCAAACCTCCCCACATGTAAACCCCATCTCCCTCCTTCCAGAGTACACTCTCATCCCTAAGCCACAGGGTGCTTTGAGATGCAAGTTAAAAACACACAGGTTGGAAATGATACCTTTTGCATGGAATACATGAATAATTATTACCAAGAGGGAGGAAGTGTATGACCTGGAAGCAAATGCACTTACCTGACTGAGGGGAAATCTGACCTGCAATCCAACTCAAATCCAATATTCACTCACTTAGGGAGCAAAGCCTCTGCTCCCTCATCACTGGCCACAGTAAGAGTTTTATATTCCCCCCTCCATTTTCCAGTGGGAAGAATAATCAGAGCTTCAAGTGGAATAGCATCAGCCAGAAGGAAAGGACACATTCAGACGTAATGTATACCCCCCCGCAGCTTGGTAGTAAAAGCACTCAGAGATGGAAAATGGGATCTCAGTCCCCAGCAGGTATACATAAAATCTGAGTCTGAGTTGTCCTTCCTTTTCCCTCACCCCCTCAGCAGCTGGTGTGTAAAATAAAACCAACACCAACCTGATGTAGATGATCTGAGGTCACCCTGGCTGACCCTGGGCTTTACAACGAGGAGAGCAGAGAAACAGGCACATGTAGCAAGATACCAGATTCCCTGCTGGCTAAGAGAGTTTCAAATCCATCACCTGGTCTGCTTTCCATACATGTAATTTGAACAGCATTGGATTTCTGTAACTGTGGCATTTTAAATCAGAACATAATCTCACTTCTCAAGTCCAAATTTGCTACTCCAGCAATTAAAGTAACAATGAGAACCATAACATAATTTTTGTGATAATCTGTTTTATAACTAACCTGTTCCCAGTGAAACTGCATTTCTACTATATATTAAATGTGCAGTGTTTTTAAGACTTAGGTCCATTCTTTTTCCTTTCCCTCATCTCTGAACAAATGTGACTGTGCTGTGTTTTCAACCTATTCTGTGATTACCTTTTTACAATACAAAATTTGAGACAAAAATTATGATCCCACCCAAGCTAATATAGTAATACAGCTCCACAAATCTGTTATTCTACTCCAAAATGTTCATTTCTTATGCAATACTACAGATTTACATGTATTTCAAGTACAAAGCAGGTATAAAGCTACTGGGCTTCTCTGTCTATCTGGGGTATTAGGATGTAGAAGTTCCTGTCCTCTGTGTTATTTTATAGCTCATTTTCCAGTGGGGGGGGAAAACTACTTAGTAGAAAAACATGCCATCATCTCCTCTTCTAATACCTTGCTCACTGCAGCAAAGTTTATTTTTAACACTATGCCCAGACATTTGGAAAATAAATACCTTTTTCTCAATTAGCTGACACATTTCTTCAGCCTTCCTCACGCTCTTCTGCACAGGCTGTGTGCACTGTCCTGCCTACACCATCATCCCTGTGCCCACTGACTGCCTCGTGCATGTGCAGTCTCTCCAGCAAGGCACTGCAAACTGCTGCAGTGCAGTCTGAGCCACGAGGAGATGGGGATCTAATCAATGGGCTGCAGCTGACTAAGCTAAAATGAAATGCTTGCTGAGCAGAACAGTCCACTGTCATATCCTGCAACGGGAGAGAGGCTTCAGGAAAAAACACAGCCTTTATTTTCAAATAAATAATTAAGATCAAGCTGCTAAACCCTTGAATGGTTGCAATTAATATTTGTGGAGCCACGGGGAATGTGTTTCTGAAGTCAGGGTGTCACAAACAGAGCAAAGGCACAATGCCTTCTGTACTGCACGTGACAAAACAGGCAGAGCCAAGCAAGGATCAAGGAGTTCTTGTCCAAAACCTGACCTACATTAGCACAGAAGACCTTCATGACTCACAACACCTCCATTACATAAGCATATGTTGTTCATCATCTACATAACAATGTTTATGTTCATTTCCCCCTTCAAGTTCACATTTTCTTCTTAGCCTTAGCTCTCCATATCAAACAGATTCTGCTAGTCCAGCTCTCTGCTATAAAAATTAATGCAAGATGAAAAATTTGACTTGTGCACATTCTAAAGAAGAGAATTCTACATATTTAAAAAACCCTAAAATTTTCTCAGTTCATTCCCCAGTTGCTTAGTTCTGTTGTCTTAGCACTGACTACTGATACTGCTGCATGGCAAAGGTGAGCTGTACAACCATGGTGAATAAAAGACTGCTCCTGTCTCTATCTGAACCACAGCAGAAGGTTGCATCTAGGGGAAATAACAGTTAAATCCTTAAAACAGATCACTGCATCCTGTAATATAAAATTTGTTATGAAAGGTCTTGGAATTCTCCACAAAACAGACTTTTTAGGAGGGAGGGAATAAAGGAAGGGGAGAAAATCAGGAAGAAAAAACTGTTCTCATTTCTCAGAAGAGTATCCTCTTAGTATCCTCAACTGCAAGCACTTACTAACTAGTATTTTACAGACTTTAATAAAATTCCTTTCATTCATCTTCTTGTGCATGTTATAATCACCATCTTTTCAATCCCACTTCATGCAAGTTTGTCATTACTGTCTTCTGAACACTGCTTAGATGTGCAACACCTTCTTTGAAACTGGACAGGTGGTATCCCATGCATCAGCAACTGTTACCTCGTCTAGATTTGTACAAAGGCACTAAAAAGGTGGTGTAGTTTTCATCAGCCTGTTCCATATGGACCATAACAATTGCAGCACTCAGGTAACCTGCCTCCACTCCTATGGGAGATGCTTCTGGATATCCTACAGGTAAGGTCACAGGGAGCTGGGCAGATGTATTCTGTTCCATCTGGCATGGGCAATAGTAATTTTTAAAAGGCATAATGATGGTTCAGAATGAAAATTTGACACTCTCCTAAAGAACAGAAACAGCAGAAGTGTAACTACCTGGGATAGCTACCTTTCTAATTAGGAAAAGTCTACACAGCTTTTCTAAGGGAAAGTAGCACATCACCTGCAGAATTTGTGCATACAGGCAAGGGCAAGCTAGTCCATACAGTACAGCTGAGTTTTCAAAAACATCAGCCTCTCAAAAGGTCCACAGTACAAGAAATTGCACTGCAAAACACATTTCTCTCATTTGAGTGGTGTCAACTATAGCTGTCCTCTAAAGAGGCAATAAACAAGGAGTTTTGAAATCAGCCAAATTCAGAACATGATTTCCTTTATATCAAAGTTTAACTGTGAGGCTGGTTCTTAATGTTTAACAAAAACTTTGGCATGAAAAGCATGAGAATTTTGATTTAATTTTCCCCCTCTCTTTATGGCATTTATAAGCAGCACAGTAAACTGATAACTAACAGAGCTGCAGCAGCTGTGACAGCACTTAAAGCAAGGGTGTGAGAGAGCCCAGGATGCTTCCTTACACACCTTCTGGGCTCAACCATCTTCTGTTTTATGGAGCAAGGTAAGTTCCTGCAGACTGCTGCCCAGCAGACTTTGTAACACGTGGCAATGGGCAAGCAGTAGAGGGGTGAGACCATTCCTATGAAAGCAAATCTGTGCCACAACAGCTCTTCTCCAAGGACTAGCATTTGTGCTAATATTAGCATCCCACACAAGGGAGATCAGATTTGTTTTCCTAGAAGCACAGGATAAATTCAGATTCAGAATAAATCTGGATTTAGTTATGTCAAGTGGGCCATAACTTCACAAATGCTGGTCTATCAAGCTGAAGTGTCAAGTATGCATCCTCTGTAGAGATACAGAGATCAAATCCATAACACTCCTCAAAGGCTCAGGAGAGTAACAGCTCCCTTTATAAAAGCTGCTGGGACAGCCCTTGAAATGATCCCACTTCAAAGCTTTAATCAGTGTCTAGAAAGTAAGAGGCAAGAGGTAAGTTAAAAAAAAACCCAAAATCCAACAAATCCACAGCATCCTAAAGACCCAGCTCATTATCTGTATTACTAGAAAGTCATTCAGAATTTTTTTTAAAAGGT
This sequence comes from Geospiza fortis, assembly GCF_000277835.1. NCBI lineage: Eukaryota > Metazoa > Chordata > Aves > Passeriformes > Thraupidae > Geospiza > Geospiza fortis. The sequence goes on along the minus strand of NW_005054341.1, from coordinate 5,635,018 downwards.
GATAATAAGATTGTGGCTCTGAATTTCAGAGGATATGAAAACAGCTGATACTTTTACAGTATTATTCATAAAGTATGACAATGCTTCTGAAACTGTAGGAAACTGCAGAGAACCTATGTGAGCAGAAAATTTCTGTTAACAAACTGAATATGACTGAAAGCAAAATCCAGACACGCTTCCAAAAAAAGGGAGCATGCCCCTTCCCTCACCTATCTTGTGTATTTTACCTCAGAACCAAACCACAGAAATACTGGGCTCAGGATTTTTCAGATAAATCTGAAAAATGTCTTCTCCATGGATAAATGAAAGGAAAGAGAATGGAGAAAAAAGAATTTACCTTACTGGGCTGAAATAATATCTCTTCAGTGAAACAAGTGATAAAGTTCTTATTAAAAAAACCCAAATGCAAAAACACCACAAAATGGTTCATCTCTCTTGCCTTCATACCACCCATCTCCTTCCATCCATCTCCTTCCTAATCCTCAGTGCATTACTTGGGCAGCAATCACTCTGTGCTTCTCCAGACAAATGCCTTGGTCTGATAAGTGGGACTCAAAGCGGTATCAGGCAGCAGGGACACAAAAGGAGCAAAGAGCCCAGTGACTATTGCATAATGTTAAAAGGCACTGAAGTGAATATTTATGTGGTTTTTTTTGCGGTATCATTTCTGTCAAAAAGCCTGACCCCCTGAAGTGTGGCGTGGGAGAACAGGTACATTAGGTATATGAGACTACACCCTGCATGATCCTCCTAGATCCCAAATGAATGGAGACTTTTCACCACTTTCAGGATAGCACACTCCCACCCCTCTGGGGATGGCATGTATCTTTTTAGGAACAGATCATACCTCATTCTTCCTTCTATGAGACCCATCTGTGTCAAGCAAGCAATGAACCACCAGGTTGAGCAGAATGAAGACAAACTTTCTCAGAGTCCTAAACTCTGACAAAGCCCCCCTCACCCACACCAGCCCAAGCAGGACACAGCTTGCAAGACACAGCTGAAGAATCTTTTCCCTGGAAAAGGCTGGATGTAGAGCTGTTTCTAAAAACAGGGCCCAGGGGCAAACTAAAAGTGAAATAATTTTAAATTACGGTGAGAAAGGAACAAAATAGAGGATTCAAAAGAAGAGATGTGGAAAAATTAATTTCTTTAATTGTAAAGAAAGAACAGTGTTCAAACAATGGGACTTGAAATACAGACGTAAATAATTATTTCATTAAGAAAAGAAGGAATTTTGCAGAAAATCAAGTACCAGTTTCAAGCTGTAATGGACTTCAATTCTGACTGCAGAAAGAGGAAAGGAATGGGACTATATTTTGTGAAGGGCAATATGGAGAAGGGTTATCCCCAAACTAAAAACCATTGACAAGCAAGTCCAGTAGTATATAATGTGTGCCTCTCTAAGAATAAGAGGCAGGCACAACCTTTGCAGCTGCTCCCAACTACACAGAAAAAGAAAACAGAAAAGACTTATGAAAGAAGAAAAAAAAAAGAAAAAAAACTCCCCAGCTATATTGATCTGCTAAAGACACAAAATCTGCTCACTGGCCTTTGCTTTCTTCCCACTCCCCAAACATAGGCTGCACTACAGAGTCTCTGTGTTTAGCTAGCACATTATCAACACTTTCCAGAACAACAATTATCTTGTAGGTGGAAAAAGTGTGCAGATCCAAAGCTGCAAGCCTAGGATGATAAACAGAGATATTGTATGAGCACTCTCTGCTTGCACTGTGTTCTGAAATAAATCTAGGAATTCTCTGACAGATCCTAGAATACCTGAAGCTTTACACATCCTTATGAGTGACCCCAGATAACAACATGCTGGTAAAAGAACTGAAGATAAAACCCATATTACATAGCACAAGTCATGCCCCCTGCCCTTACCAGGCAGGCACACTGAAATATCCCTGCTAGGAAATCTGGATAGGGGCAGTTGACATAAAACCAAAGCCAGGAAGGGTGAGAACAGCATTACAGGCTGCAGCTCACAGTAAGCTCAGCCCCAGAGATCAGGTCAGCTTTTAACTTCTAGCACACTTTTTCATCAAAAGCTTTAAGAATACATCAACCTGTTTCCCCAGACCACAGAGAACTGAACTAGACCAGTCCCCTGGGGCTACAAAAGTTACAAGGCCAGCACTGGGCTCACCCTCTTTGTTAGTCCATATTGTACTCAGTAAGCATTGCAAACCTGTGGAAAACACAATTACCCTAAAGGAAATTTAAAAAAAAAGCCACACATCTTTTAAGACAAGATCTATCATCCCTTCTTAGATCCCCAACCCAGCTGAAGTCACTTGCTGCTTCTCACCTTGCAGAAAATGCAGTGCAATGTAACAACCACGCACAACAGCAACAAAACAAACAGAGCCACAAAACCTTTCCATTCCTAATCAGTTGCAGAAATGGAAAAATACTGCCTGAAATGTACTTACTGGTCGAACTTCCCCAGTAGTGTTGGTGTACTGGCGGGCCAGCCCAAAGTCTAACATGTAGCACTTCCTGTACGTTGAAGGTAACCGGCCCATGGCAAAGTTGGACTGGACAAAGAAGGAAAGAAAAGTCAAACTGATGCCAGCAGCTTGGGTAAGAGCGGCCATTTGTTAGCAAAATTTCATCATGTAGCTCCACATGCCTCTGGTGGAAACAAGTCAAAGAGATTCATTTTAAGATGCACCTTAAACATCATGATTAGAGAATCACTGCCTTGATAAGAAGTTCACTTTGCAGATGAGAGACTGAGGAGTCTCAAAATTGCTAAAATTCACAGTAGGTTAGCTAAATTTCTGCTGCTCTGACAGAGAGCTACATTTAACACCACTAGTTCTGCAGTGAGAACTCCATGATTTGCATAACAGGTTGGAGTTCTTGTAGGCAAATGCTTCTGTTCATAGTTCAGCTGCTAGCATGAATTATTTTGCCCTAACTCCCAGGATCTCCATTTACTGCATTGCACTGCCTAGATCTATCTGAACATTGAGGCATATAGAAAACACCAGGCTTGGTTCTTAGTAAATAAACCAATAACAAGCAAATGGAGCAACTCCTTTTTTTAACCTCAGTCCTAAAGTTCTATCCTTTATCACAATGGGTGGATGCTAAAGTATTTATAGCTAATCTCATCAGTGGCTGGTTTTCAGCTGAATCCAGTCAGCCAAAAGAAGCTGATTTTAAAAGGAGCAAATGAGTTTGCTAGAAAGAAGTTGGTCACAGGTAGGGCACAGCAACAAGTGTTCAGGTCAAGTAGTGAAGAGCTGTAGAAAGAAGACTGGCTTCTACAATGAGGCTTGGAATTACTGTGCTTTGCCTAGGCAGATGACCAACAATGTGACTGTGTTTCTGACACTGGAAACTGCTCCAATTCTTTTGGCAATCACTCATATAGGATTAAGATTATGATTTAGCTAAGTCAAATACGTGAATTAAGATTTATTCAAGTGATGCGTCACAGAACAAGACTTCCTTTCTGAACAACTTTTACAGTGATAATTGGCTGGGCTCCAAAGGGCCATTCAGAACTGGACTGCTTCAATCATGGGATCTTGACTGGTGCAAGTATGATTGACAGCTACCAACCCACCATGGAGCAGCCTCTGCCAATAAAAGGTGGTTTGCTTTGCATTTAAGGGAAGGACAATACAATATTACTATTCTGCACCTACAGAAAATACCAAACATGTCACACAGTGGGAGTGTGCAGGGAAGCCTAAATGTATCTGCTGAGACCTGCCCATACTCCCACTGTCTTTACTGATTCAAGCAGAACAAACAGTCATAAAACCAAAGGAAATTTCCAAAACAACGTACAGGCTTGATGTCCCGATGCAGGAATCCCACAGAGTGAATGGCTTCTATTGATTCCAGAATCTGTTTGCCCAATCGCAGCGTTGTGCTCAGTGTGAAAGTCCCTCGAGGCTGACTCCTTCTGAGATCTGCAAGATTTCTGCCCTGAAACAGTCAATAGGACACTTAAACCACCACAGGAAAGCAGAGCCTTTCACAGCTGTGAGTTCTAACATGCAACACCAAAAAAGCAGACATGCTACTCAGAGAGGAGCTCACGTCATGTCTGATTTATTTCTTGTGTAAGATCTTCCAGTTGTTCATTTTAGTTTTTAAGTGATGCATTTGCTTATAAGAAGATCCCAGACTGTTATCTTGAGAAGTTAGCTGGTCACTATTTGTACATTAGCCATGGCATGGACAGCAGTGCCTCAGACTGGAGAGACCAGCATCTCCTCACTGTTAAACCCAGACCATACAGAAGCTGATTTTAGCACAACCTCTGACGGCTCTCTGAGCTTTCTAAAGATTAAAGTAGTACAAATTCGATCAGCAGGTCATGGTGCTGCAGTTTCATCAGAAACTTCCTAGCACACATTGTCCGGTTCAAGCTCAAGCCAGCGTTGTTGTGGCAGCACCACGATGGGGAAAGTTGTCTATCAAGAAAATCATACCCAAAATCAGGAGAGGAGGATTTTTCCACTGACTTAATACTTATCAAAACAAATTACTAATTTACCTGCAGTTAATTAAATTTCGGAGGAAAAACAAAAGGGCTACCAGCTATGCATGAAAATCAAGACAATTTAGGAAAGAAAAAGGAAAAAAATGACAGAGTAAATGCAAGAAAAAAATCCCAGTGTTATTTGATGTCTGTCATCTCAGTTTTGTCTGTACCTCTTTAGCTTTGTAAAGAGAAGCTACTAAAATGACTGTATTCCATGGCAGAGTGCTCTTGTAACCCACAGAACTAATGCAGTTACCAACTCATTAAAAACACTAGGAACAAGAGCCTGCTGTTTCAGAGAACATTCACAAGGAATAAAAGCTATAGGGACATGCTGTTCATTGCTATGCTTTAGAATCTCTTCTGCTTCTGTAAAGACATACACAGAAGACATCTAGAATCTAGAAGACATACGCTTATAATACAAGTCCACATGAATTCAAGCAAAATTCTCAACAGCAAATATATAAAAAATTCCAAACAGTTGAGAAGAAAACAGAGATTTTTGAAGAAAACAGGCATTTTCCAAATGCCATCTCTTCATCCCCTTATTCCCAGTTCTGAAGTTATGTACAGACATCAAGGTGCCAGCTGGCTCATGTAGCATATGACAAGTCTCTCAAATTGTTTTGAGCCATGTTTCACTTCAGGCTCTGGACCCTTGAAGAATCACACCTGACACAGGCCATCTCATAGATACAGCCAAGCCCAGATACAGCAGTCCACCCAGGTTTGCTCCTTAACATGAACAAAATCAAACTAAACCACCTCTCTAGTGGTTATCTGCTTGAATTTCTGTGACACTTCACTAGAGGCAGCACAGCTTTGCCATTGCTGTTCTGAAACATCCAAGTTACTGAACTGACAGCAGATCTTGCTTTCCACTGTAAAGCTGCTCCTTGAACACCAGCTCTCTTATCCAATGATAATATGGAAAGCAAGGCTCATTTTTTTCAGGGCTGCACACTGAAATGTGCTGTAAGTTTCCCCAGCTGCTATTGCTACCAGGAGAAGACACCAAATGAGCATTATTTTCCAAATAAACACTGTCAGGCTGATTATGGAACAGTGCAGACGCAATGAGTTGCAAAGCTTGAGAGTGGAAGCCTCAGTCCTGGTGACTGAAGGGAGAACTGCAGTACACAACATTAAGAGTGACACGTGATAAACCATGTCTCAGCAGGTCTTGAAGTTGAAGGAGAATTTTAGCCTGAACAGTGATGGTGCAGAACTAGCTAATGCCTTATGTATCAACATCTTCATCTGCAAATAATGAAATTATTTTTAGCTCTGCCTACTCTACGAGCTCGGTTACATAGTCAAGAACAAACGAGAAAGTAAGAGAATCCATGCAGAGAAATTTCTTTCCAAGATAAAGTCCCTTTTATCAGGCTTGGTAAGGACAGGATTGGGAGGGTAGAAGCCTCGTTCTTCCATGAGCTCCAGGCTAGCCCTTTCATGAATCATATTCATGCTCACACTGCAGCAGCAGCAGCAGTAGCCAGGTTTGTTTAGAAAGTAAAGTATTTTTTCTATCCATAACAGCAGTTGGGATGCCAATGGTGCATAAAAGGCAAAATCAAGCACCAGGAGTTTACTGGTTTTATACAACTGTCTTGCAAAGCAAAACTACAAAAGAATCAAAAGTTTATTTTAAAGAAATACTGGTATTTGCTGGTACCTGTTTTGCTTCACCTACTGCCTAGCAGTGCAGTCACCATGTGGCAGCTACCCAAGTATTTGCCCTTATTGACTTGATATCAGCAGTGTTCAAATGGGAGGAAACACTTCCACAGCAGAAGCTGAGTTACTGCTGAGCTTGGGAGAGACAGGGGAGCCAGAGATCACGGCCTTTCACAGAGAAACTGTGCTGCTGCTGTGACACCATGGCTCACCCTGAGCTCTGATACAAGGCATATTTTGAACGCTGCATCACAGCCCAGCAGGAGGTATTCCAAAGAGCTGCTACTGCTGTGGGTTGCTCCTGTGAGCATTCTGAATTGAGTGCTTTCCCCAGAAAATTGACAGAAAGTCATCTTAAACAGAAGAGCAGAGCTATGAAATATTTTAGCACATTTTGACTGGAGCCATCCCAAGGCATATCAAGAGCAACAACCAGCTCTTCTCACTCTCTTCCATTCCACCCTCTTTCTGTGTACAACCAAGTCTTTACACCAGTGCTTGGCCTTTTTCTCTCAGTGTAAATCCTTCCCAGTGATGCCATCTCTATTGGACAGACAGGAGAGGCAAAGCACAGAACTCACCTGAAGCTGCATGACCACATAATTAAACTTTTCATTTCTTCCACAGCCAATGAATCTGCAAACATGATCCTTCCCTGAAAAGAAACAGAAATGAACAGAATAGAACACAAGATAACAACCCTGTGATCATGATGTTTAGAGAAATGGTTTCTGATTCAGGGCTGGTACCCATAAAATGGTATCAGGTAAGGAGTTATGCATAAAAAACTGAGCTCAGCTCATTACACCAACTTTACTCGTACAAGCTGACTTGTACACACCACCACCACACTTACCTACAAGCACTGCTCACCCTGAAACAGCTAATCTAATGCTACCTCAACATGAGCAAACCCTGATTTTTATAATACAAAACCCTGATTTTTATAGTCAGACACAACTGAAAACCAAAAATGTTTATGGAAATACTCCACTGAAACATAAAAGCAATTTCATAACAACAGAAAGAAAAAAAAAAATGGGGCCATTCAGTTCGGGCAGGATGTTAGTACAAACTACACCTATGCAGGCAAAATCAAACTAACTCAGGCAGCCCACATTACTCAGCTGGTCCTCAGGGGGGGAAGCAGAGGCTGTGGTTTCAGACCCTGACCTGTAATGGATTTGGGATGGTTTGCTCTCTGGATTCTCAGAAGGGGAAGGATGAGGCATGAATTCCCTGGTCACCATCATATTTTTCTGAAAAATCCCCTTGCCCAGGATTCTTCTCCTGGGAAGCTGAGAAGCCTCAGAGGAAAAGGAAAACAATATTATCTCCTTTGCTTCTCCTATGTTTTTCTGCTTTGGAATGTGGTTGGAGAGCGTTTATCCAGCATGTGAATTGTTTTAACCTAATGACCAATCACAGCCAGGCTGTGTCGAGGCTCTGGAGAGTGTAATGAATTTTTCATTAGTATCTTGTTAAGCCTTTCGTAAGTATCATTTCTCTATTCTTTAGTATAGCTTAGTATAGCATTAATAGAATAGAATAGAATAGAACAGAATAGAATAGAATAATAAATTATCCCTCTGAGAACATGGAGTTAGATTCTCAATTCCTTCTCTATCTGGGGGACTCCAGAAAATACCACATTCCCCTAATAGCAGGCTGCTGATAACAGAGTAAAGGCTGATATACACCACTTTGGTGAACTCTTGGTTCCTGGTGGGGTTTCTAAGCAGGGAAGGGCATGAGTATCATTGCATAACTTTGCCCTATGTTTCTTTGTAGCACTTAAGCAATGGTGATTTGAATTCGTTTTTAAACCAAAGCTTATTGTTTGAAAATTCCCAGTTTTAAAGAAAAAAGGGAAGAACATGAACACATAGATTAATGAGTTACTGCACTGCCTGTAGCACATTCGGCAGGAATCAAAGGAACAGCTTTTTCACTGCAGAACCAGAGCTTTGACCAGTGCAGTGCACACAGCTGTTGAATATGGAGCTCCATGCCAGGATCCTCAGTAAGAGCATCAAGAGCTTGCCCTTTAGGGCCCAGCAGCATCCCACCAGGACAACCACAGTCTCTCTCCTACCATAAGGAGGTAACAGAGCTGCTGGCAACCAGAACTGGAGGAATAGAGACCCTTTGGAAGAACAGGTTTAGGACAAACAAACACCAGTCCTAGTATTGACCTATATCTGGTTAGATGAACAAGAATGTTATGTATCTGCAGATCCTTCATGATTCTGGCATGGACATTATCCAGGCTCAGGACTGAATGTGCAAGACCATGCTGAAACCATCAAGGCATGTCACAAACCACCATATTTCAGGAAAAGATATTCAGAGATTAGGAAAGCACTCTCTTCAGTGTATCACAGAATCTTCTGTGTTGGAAGGGACCCACAAGGATCATTGAGTCCAACTCCTGGCCCTACACAGGACCATCCTCAATAGTCACACCGTGTGCCTGAGAGCATTGTCCAAATGCTTCTTCAGTTCTGTCAGGCTTGGTGCTGTGACCACTGCCCTGGGGAGCCTGTTCCACCCACTCTCTGGGTGAAGAACCTTTTCCACATATCCAACCTAAATCTCCCCTGATTCAGCTTCAGGCTGTTCTCTCAGGTCCTGTCACAGGTCACCAGAGAGAAGAGATCAGTGCCTGCCCCTCCTCTTCCCCCCACAAGGAAGCTGTAACTGCAGTGGGGTCTCCCCTCAGTCTCCTCCAGGCTGAACAGACCAAGTGCCCTCAGCTGCTCCTCACATGGCTTCCCCTCAAGGCCCTTCACCATCCTCATCACCTTCCTTTGGACACCCCCTACAGCTTTATATCTTTTTTATATTGTGGCACCCAAAGCTGCCCCCAGCACTGGAGGTGAGGCTGCCCCAGTGCAGAGGGGACAATCCCCTCCCTTGCCCAGCCGGCCATGTGTCCTGGATTGTCAAGCAAATTGTACAGACATATTTCTATTTGCCATCTGCATGGCAGTTGTCTTCTGTTAAGTGGGCAGTTTTCCTTATCTCTTCTACAACCAATCCTCCCGCCAGGGAGATATCTGCTGATAAGAGGCCATTGAATGTCACTGCATGGCTGATAAGAACTACAGCATCCCATTGGGAGATGCTCTGCCCAGAGGGAAGAGCCAAGTGTTCCTACCTGAATATAATCTGGGATTCTGGAGATTCTGGAACACCAGCACCGCTTCTCCACTGGATTTCCCAGAGGACCAGCTGCTTCTTCTTCCACTGGATCTTCAGAGGAAGACCACACATTTTCTACAGGATCACTGCTCCAACAGAACCACCCATGATACTCCAGGAGGGCTGCAGCCACAATTCCAATGGGACTGCTACCAACACCCTGACCCACAGGGTGTCAGGTTGGGTTCTGACTCTGTCAGTGTTGGTTTGGTTTACGGCATTGTTTATTTTATCTTTTTATTTTCATCCCTAATAAAGAACTGTTATTCCTGCTCCCATATTTTTGCCGGAGAGCCCCTTAATTTCAAATTTATAGCAATTCAGAGGGAGGGGGTTTACATTCTCCATTTCAGGGGTGGCTCCTGCCTTCCTTAGCAGACACCTGTCTTTCCAAACTAAGACACCATGCTGTGCCTGATGCCCCCAGGACAGGCTGTCCCTCCTGGCTGCCAGGGCACTGCTGACCCATGTTCAACTTGCCATGGACCAGGATCCCCAGGTCCCTTTCCACGGCACTGCTTTCCAGCATTTCATTCCCCAGTCTGTACACCCAGGGTTGCCCCAGCTGTTTTTCAATGCCTCCTGGAACCATCTTCTCAGTAACTTCACCAGGCACTGAAGTGACACTGACAGGCCTGTCATTTCTGGGGTTCTCCTTCTTTCCCTTCCTGAAAATCAGGACAACATTCATCAGCTTCCAGTCAGCTGGGACCTCTCTGGATTCCCAAGACCACTCAAAAATCATCGAGAGAGGGTTTGCAATGACATCAGCCAGCTCTTTGAGGATTCTTGGCTGAATTCCTTTAAGCCTCACAGATTTGTAGGGACCCAGCTGCAGCAGCAGACTCTGCACAATTTCAGGGTCAGCTGGGAATTGACCATTCTCACAGTCAAGATCCTCCAAGCTCAGGGCACTGAGACCTCCTTAGTCCATCAGCCATGTTGAAGACAGAGGCAAAGAATGTGTTAAACACCTCTGCCTTGTCCCTGTCTCTGTGAGGTGATCATCCCCATCCTTCAAGGGGCTGATGTTATTTCTACACTGCCTATTTCCATTAAGATATTTGAAAAAACTCCTTTTCATTGTCCCCTGCAATTCTGGCCAGTTCAACTCCAGGTGAGCTTTGGCTGCAGGAATTTTCTCCCTGCAGTGGCAAGCACCATGTCTGTATTTTTGCCATTTCACCTGGTCTTGCTCCTACTGGGCACATGCTCTTCCTTGACCCTGTTTCTCACAAACCAGGCCCCCAGCCTGAGGGTGGCTACAGACACTGGGTGCCACTGGTTTTCTGCTCTTGACAAGCTCATTGCAAATTCAGTGTTGATTTTGACAGGCTTTTGGTTTTCTGAGGAAACCCCTTGGGATACTGTGTGGACCTAGAACACATCCTGGTGTGGGTATTACCAAGAAGGAACGAGCAGGAAGCCTCAGCTGTCCCACCCACCTTTGTGACACACGTCCCAGTAGGGATGGCTTGCTGCCTGCCAGTGTGAAGGGACCCTCAGAGCCAGAGTTGTCACTACAAAGTCAACACATCTGGACAACCTCAGAAAGAATCAGTTCTGTTTCTTTAGGATCTCGTGACACTCCTGTGCTTCAGCAAACTGGCCACCCACACAGGTGGCAGAGAGGATGGACAGGAGCAAGCCCACACTCATCCCAGCCATGATTCACAGATTTACACTGAGTCCCACTTTGCTTTGTTCCCCTTTCAGAGCACCAGAGGATGGATATTGAGGCACAAGCCAAAACACAGTGACTGTTTCTAGCAACAATGAGAGCTATTGTGTGGTGAAAAGGGTAAATTACTCATTTTTTTAAAACTTGCTTTTATTTTTTTAAATAATTGCAAAGCACGGACACCACATGCTTTTTGTTGCTGCAAAACTACAGATGAGCATTAAAAAGCAACTCTTGACAGGGAAAACCTGCCCACCTAAATCACTCATTTCAGTGAAACCAGAGGGGTAGTGTCCAGTGGTATGACTTAAGACACATCCTTGCTAATTTCTAAAAATTCTTTTAAATCAGTTTCTTCCATAACACCACTATTTTCTGGATCACAACACTTTACAGAAAGAAAAAGCATTTAAGTTTTTATTCTTTTTGAGAATTTTTTGCTTGTTTAGGATAACAACGTGTTTCTGCTTACTATAATTTTTGAAAATGACGGACTGACAGTTCTTGATTACCTGCATCCCCAAACTGACATGATTTTATACTGAATCCTCCTTTCCAGTCTAAAACAGGCTTTAAAACCTGACCAGTTGGTCTTGGGAATCTAGGCTCTGCCTGGAACAGCTCTGCCGTGCACTGTCTTGCAACACAAGCAACACCAGGAAAATAGAGGAAAGGAGGTGAAGGAAAACTGTGTCCATTTCTGCATGAAACAAAAAGAATATAACAGAGTGTAGGAAAGGCAGGCCACATTTAGAAGTGCTGCATGTACAGCCAGCCAGTCCTACAGGTGGGATGAATGCCTGCAGCACCAAACCCTCTGGGTTCCAGAGGCTTTCACTCGTTTGTCATCTAAAGGAGGCACCAGATTACAACTGTTTGCTCTCCTGGAGCAGTTCATGCCATGCTGAAGTAGCAGATGGAGGCTGACAGTCAGGTGTGATTCTGGGATTCCTGCAGCTCAGTCCTGAGGCTGATCAGAGTTATGAAGCACACAAGAACAATCGTGTTAATTGCCTCCTGTGCAGACAGGATGCTGGAATTGTCAGTCCATCCATGAATTCCCTTTAAGGCAGCAGGAAATAGCCTCTCTTCTCACACATGCCCTCCTCGAGCATGGAGATCATAGAAGAGCGCAGCAAAGCATATTTGAATCCAGAAAAAAAAGAAGGGAGGGGGAGGAACGTATTTTTTTTTCCAAGGTGTACTTGGTATGGGAAGCCTCACAACCATTTTACTGCACTAACTGCCAGATGACACTTGCTCCTTTGCTAGACTGCTCTGCTCAACAATCACCCAGATACTCCAGAGGGTCACAAGTTATACCATAGAAAATATGCTCTGTATCTGCTTTTGTTTGTTACTAAAACAAAGCAAAAAGCAGGGCAATATATTATAAAGAGTACTGGCCAGTTAATTACCTAACATTGGAGGAATACATCAGCCCAATGTTCATAAGCACTGATTTGAGAAAAGTTTCATTTTGTTGTAAGCATTTAGTTAAGGCAAAATTTTAATGTTCAGCCATAGAAAAATATTCTTTCTACTGCAGTCTTTTAACTACAATGAATATAACAATATCCCATATAATATGGGGTAAAAAAGATTTCAGTCACTGAAATGGTCTTCACCATCCTTTTTTCTGAAGAAACTTAAAAATGACAGTCAATAATTATGTTCTCATGTATAAGAACCCCTTCAACCCTTGGAGAGATATTCATCACCTTGTAGAGATATGATTAAAGTCCCCATTTGAATACTTTAAATTTTTCATTACATGAAAAGCTTTCATTACACAGCCCCTAAAAGAACCTAAATTATGATCCTTTTTTGAGTCTATTTTTTCACAAGGATCAATTTCAAACTGGTGGACACCAATATTCATTCCAATCTTCTACTCATTTAAGTTCTTAAATATCCCTAATGTATTTTCAATGCAGCAATGAAACGAATCAAATAAATACTAAGAAGGAAATATGTGACATTATTGTTACAACTTGAAGTTGGTTTTTTCTGTAAGAGACTCCATATTTCCTGTGTTTTCACCAGAAAACCAGTAACCACTATTCTCCACAAAGAAGTTAAAAAATGTAATCTTTTAATTTTATGCTAAAATTCTGTGATTCACCTCCATGGAGTAGCTGTCTCATTCCTATCAGTTCACCCAAAACACTGAAGTAACTTCTGCTGCATGAATTATCATAAATCTCATTGCAATTGTTACTCTTATTACTGTTACCTTACCA
>NW_005054341.1:5602832-5621662 GCF_000277835.1 Geospiza fortis | reverse complement strand
CCAGGATGGTGGCAAGGAAAGGAAAATGTAACAACAGAAAGTGCCGGAGAACTGGGTTTGTTCAGCCTTTAGGAAGGCAGCAGAAGGGAAACTCTCTGCTGGTCCAAGCCACCTAACACAAGAGTGCTGAGAAGATGGAACCTGACTTTCCTCAGAGCTTGTCCTGGTTTCATCTGGGCTGGAGTTCATTTTACTCCTAGTAGCTGTTACAGTGCTGTGTTGTATTTAGGATGAGAACAGTGTTGATAACACATGAGTGTTTAGGCTGTTGCTTAGTTCCTACCCTAAGTCAAGTGCTTTTCAGTGTTCCCCTGCTCTGCCAGTGAGGAGCTGCACAGGAAGCCAGGAGGGAGCTGTGGGACACTGCAAAGGTTGATGTCTCAAGATATTTTAGGGTGCACGTGTGTGAGGCAGGGCAGGTTGGGCCTTGCCCTGGCAGTGCACCCCTAGAGCCAGCATCGCAGCCTGACAGAGCTGCCAACTGTCACATTGGAGAAAATGCCCCACACCCCATCCCTGGAGCCCCTAACCCAGCTCCTGAGCGGCCAAGTGACCAGAAGTCACACCTGGGAGAAGGGCCCAGGAAGGCCAAGCCTATTTTAGGCCAAATATGTGGCAAGCACATGTCTTGACCCTACCTCCTCTTGGAGTTTCTATCAGCTGAACATTGGTGGAACCCAGGAGCTGGTAGCTGTACGTGTCCTTCTCTGTATCATTTCGGTCCTCCTCCTTCTTCTAATTCCCTCTTTTTCAGTAACTTAAAATCAAATGGGCTTCGAGTTTGTGAAGTTGAGTGGGCTAAGTCAATGCTTTGAGAAGTGTTTTGTGTTGATTGAATGCTGCTTCTAGCCCTTTGCCAAAGTTCTCTGATTTTCTAAAGCTACCAGTAAAGCTATTTTGTTGTTTAGCCCTCTTGAGAAGATCTTGTTGGTCTTTCTCCCGTGTGTCTAAATGAACAACCATAAGCCCTGTTAAAAGCTTCATTGAGAGAGTTTTTTGGGGCCTTGCAGGAGCACAGCTGGAACAGCTCACCTGAATGGGGCAAAGGGATACTGCCTACTATGGGATGTCATCCTGGGTATAAAAGCTGGGGTCCATTCACCAGGAGACACTGCTTGGGGATGTGCTGGGCATTGCTCAGAGGGTGGTGCTTGTACTTCTTAGGTTTTATTCCTCCCTTTCATTTTCTTATCTCCCTTTTCATCGCTACTGTTATTGTTCTTATTTCAACTAATAAACTGTTCTTATCTCAGCCCATGGGTTTTGTATTTTTGCCTTCCTCCCCATCCCATGGGGGCAGGGGTGCTGAGTGAGCAGCTGTGTGGCACTTAGTGCCAGCCAGGGTTAGCCCATCAGAGAGGCACACAGAGAGGCACTACTGGGCATGAGCTGCAATATGGGAAGTTCCTATTAGATGCTATTTCTTTATTCCTCCATGAGGATGGTGAAACCCTGGAGCAGGGGCCCAAAGAGGCTGTGGGATCTCCATCTCTGGAGGTTATTCAAAACTTCACTGACAAAAGCCCAGAGCAACCAGATCTATTTCTTTTCTGCCTGGAGCATGAGGTTGTACTAGAGACCTCCAGAGGTCTTCCCTGAGAGCCTAAATTTTCTTCTGGATCTGTGTCACATACTGGGAAAAGCCCAAGTGCTTAGGTCACTAACCATAACATCACTTGTTTGAGCACTTGGCCCTGCTGGGGTCTCTATGCTATGCACAGCAATGGACATGTAGTTGTACAGCTGCTCTCTGCTATTTGGAAAGCTGCAGTTGTTTCTCAATGCTCTATATTATAGTGTACATTTTACACCCATCCTCTTCTTTATTTGCCTGTCAGTGTCAGGTTTATCAGCTTATCACAGGTTTTTATTGTGGGGATATTGAATTCACTCCTGTGCAAATATTGTAAAGAAATGGAGGGTTCATCGGGACTAGAAAATGAAATGAGAGTTATTTTCATCATCTAACTTTACTTGGAAATGCTGCCTTTAGCTTGGCAGAGCTGGCTCACATAGACTTCTTTCCTCTGCAGTTACCAAGTTTCACCTCTGGCCAGACAAACCAGCCAGACTTGAGGGACTTGTCAACTCAGCTGGACAAAGGAGTTTTGAACACGAAAGAAGACAAATTCTCTGCTGGAAGTAAGGCTTAAATAACTACTCAAAGTAACTACATATAATTACTCAACAGTAATCAGCTAGGATTTAACCAACTGGATTAAGCTTGCTAGTGCTTCTGCAATAAATCAATGAACTAATGGGCACAAACCCAAAAGGTTGGTCATTGTCCCCTAATCAATTACAGGTAAAACTGCCTGACCTTGCAGAGCATACTTTTCTCTAGTTGTTTCCCTGAACTAAATTATCAGTACTTGAAGAGGAATACTGATAATAGATCCCACACAGATCAAGACACAATACTACCGGAGCAAAAATTCAACACAATCTCAAAAAAAATGTGGTTTAAATCGTTTTTCAGCCCTGCCATGACCTTCCCCCACCCAATGGCACCACAACATAAAAATCATGCGTTACAAATGCCAGTTCATTCAAACACTTCCACATGGAAAAATGCAGTGATGGGTAGAGAGGCTGAAGTTACAGCAAGTCTGTGAATCTGCCACCCTGTGATGGCCTAAAAGCCTTACAAGGGCAATTTCCTCTGCTTTCTAGTCTTTGCAGAGAGCTTGCTTACATCCACCTAGAAAAATATTGTAGAAACATATAAACTGTGTCTACAAAAGTAAAAGAAACTGAATCACAGAGCATTAAGGCACCACTTTAACACAAAAAATTCACATGTAATAAGAGTAATGTAATTCACATGTAATAAGAACAAAAACCCCTAGGACTAGCAGGTAAGAAAAGCAAGGTTCCTCTTCTTCCATTATTTTGCTAGGAAACTCTTATCTGTCTAACCCCAGCAATAAAAGAGGGAACAAACAGTACAGGATCTGCTGTAACAAATTCAGGTACTCAAAAACTACACTGCCTGTGACCAGGCTGCATCTTGCACAACTACTCAATATGCAGAAGATCTCTGCACTGCAGAATAATATTAATCAGAGTCCTACACAATGGAACTGGTTACACTGAAAAGAAGGCATTTACAAAGAAAACAACACACTGAAGAGAGCTTAGCAATATCTGGCAGCCAAGAGAGATCAAAAGCAAATACTCAGGGCCTTGTAACCTCACACCAGGGCAACATTGCCACTGCAGATGAACAGAAAACATTGCTCAGCACAAAAATAATCTGGCCATTTTAAATTACAACCTGCTAGGCTGCTCCAAAGAGAATCTCAGCATAGGGGACTGAATGTTGTGGCCATATTTAGAGAGCCTGTGGAGCAGAAGATCTACAAACTGCACTCCTTGTGACAGATCCCTGTGCAGCACTGCTTTGGTCTCACAGGTCCCCAGGGCGCTCCCAGAGACACCGACCAAGAAGTGGGTAAGGACAGGGAGAATGCCTTTCAATTCAAAGCATCTGCTTCTGAGCCTCACACAGCCCCAGCTGAGCATCTAAAGAGAACACAATTCCTGGTTTCACCCCTAAGATACTTTCCAAACCTCTCTCTGCAGCAGCCCGCTGGATTTAATCAGGGATATTGGTTTACAAGTTCTGCAATTAAGGTTTCTATCAGAAAGGCAGACTGACAGGGACAGCCCAAGCCAAGCACCTCAAAAGCTATGCCAGAGCTGGTCTCACAGAGATGTGGCATTTTGATTAACCTCAAAGATCTCAGAGACAGGAAACTGAGTCTGGGTAGTACTGATGCTCCTTTGCCACTGAATGTTGCTCCACAGCAAATCCAGCACTGGGAAAAAAATCACAGAGGGAGCAGGCAGATCGCTGTCCATTTGTATTTCAAAGGGTTAGAAAATCATTGAGGAGATGGAAAAACATCTGCTCATCCAGATGTGACAGTACTCTCCCTTCCATATGTTCAATGATAGGAAACTATCACATTTTTTCTCCTCATGATTCAAAAACCAGGAGCCTCAGAGTCCTGGTTTACAGAAGCAATGAGGTTTTAAAGAAAGCCCCCATACTACCTTAAATCATCCCAACTACCACATGTCACTGCTCCCAGAGTGGCTTTGGGTCATGTAAGGTTTTCTCTGAGCAAACAGACCATGAAGTTCTATTTCGGGAGCATACCAAGTAGTCCCAAAATCCTAAATGAGAGGCCAAACCAACAAATGCACCCTCAGACAGGAGGGCAGATTAGAACCAACCCAATGCAAAATCCCAATAAACCCATGAAGTTTAAAGTGTAAAACCCCCAAGCCATATCTGCTGGAGATGTATAGGCATGAGCAACTAATGCTACCCACTGCTCACTAATGCAGACATTGCTTCAGAGGCTGAAACACAGAAAACCCAGCCAAAGCTGTTCTTGCTCTCTGGATATGCAAGTTACTCCTTCACTTAGCCATACAGATCTTATTTCCATTTACTTTTTAATGTATGTGACCCAAAGGCTTGTCTACATAGCAAAACACTGGCAGGTCCAATGCACCAGCAACTTCCTCTGCTGGAGACGATCTGCAGGAAGAGTTTTGTCACTGCAGCTTGGGCTTGGTTTCAAAGTGCTTGACTGCAAAGTAGAAAATCCCATTATGTTAAAATTGTGTGCAAATGCACACACACCTCACTTAAAGACAGTTTTACAGTAGTGGTTAAGGGAATAAAATGAGGGCTTGGCACAAAAATAGTATTCTGACAGAGAAGCTGTATTCATGCACAAATTCACGGTGCAGATGTGCCCTAACTGTCCCTGAAACAGTTTCTGAATTTGTTATTGGTAAGATTTTCAACCCTAGTAGTGTAATTCTCTACTAGCTTCTCTAGAAGCAACAAGACAATGTAAGGCAAACAGTGCTCCACAAGGATTAAAATAAAAAGCTACCTTGTGGTGCTCTGATTAGAAGTGGCCAGATAGAGTAGCACCAGACAGAATATCCTGAGTCCAGCTGGGTTTTCAGCATCTCCAACCATCTCTCTGGGTATCCTGCTCCAGCACATGACCACCCTCAGAGCAGAAAACTACACCTGGTGTTTATCAGAAGGTTCAGAGACTCTTCTAGAGAGTCATTACCTGACTAGTGCAGGAAGGACATCGTGAGGGACCCACCTGGAGCTGTGTTCCCTATGTGGCTATTCCACAAACTGTCCCAGAAATCCTAACTGTTGGCAACAGCCTGCAGTCCACACCAACCAGGAGCTGCTGCACTCAGAGGTCAGGCTGTACCCAAACCAGGTCTGCAGTATGGCCAACCTTCTCTATCCCAAACTCTGCTGAACTCTAGTTACTTGCAAGATTCTGATCACAAGTTCTGGAAAGAGCAGCAGCTCATTCGTGAGTCCCGTAAGGCTGGTGTGACACCTAAATAGAAAACAATAAAGTTGCACTGTTTAAGAGGGATTGTAATTTTCAATTCTACCAGAAAAGTACAGAGGAATTTTAGGCAATATTTCTCCCTTGCTTTTCATCTGGAAATCCATTAATTGATTGTATCACCTATGGCAATACCAAAAACTTACTCTACCCACCAACTGTTGGAAAAAGGCAGTATCTCCCTTCCTGAAATGTTTCTCACCTCTTTGCAACACTCACAGTGAAAACATACACAATACGTGATTCCCCATGCTCTCAACCCAATTTCTTATTTTAACTTTACCATTTATTTCAGTAAAGCATTTGGGGATTAACCTTCAACCAAAAAAAGCTAAATTCCTCACAGAACAGCTTGATTTGTAAAAACATGGCTGAAGTAATGTGTCATTCTTACACAGGATAGCTGATGCACAGCCAATTCTGCTTCTTCTGTCTTTTCTGTCCCTTCCCTGAATATTTACTAACTGCTTTGCCAAGGGGCTTTTCCTAGTTCCATACACCACCACTCCCTCTCCCCAGTTACCAGCATCATCCTGTACACAAGTGTGGGTGTTTATTCAAGCATTTGGTATTCTCAACAACCTTCCAGAAATAAACACAAGTATTAGTCAACACCTTGCACATTTTCTGATGCTAGTCCTGCTTTAGTGATTTCAGCTCATGCTTTTCAAGCATTCCCTGCCCTGGATGCAGCACCTATTGGCAGTGGCCAGCATGACAGCATTGTTTGTGGTACTCTAAAATCCATCATTACACCCAGTCCTACCCTCACTCAATGCAGAGCAGTTTGAAGTGTGCAAACAAACAGAAAAATCTCAATCACAGCCTTACTTGCCCTCATGGCAGTGTGTCCAGACCTCAGACACCCACTCTGCTCCTCTCTGGGAGCTTGTGTACCCAGGCCTTTCACAGATCACAAGTCCTCACAATGACCTGGGCCGATTTCTTCTTTGCACAGCTCAGCTGCATCTTTCACAATCCAGAGCATTCAAAAGAGGCCTTATCAGTCCTCCTCTTGGGAGAGCTGAAATGTGGAAAACTATGTGACCTTCAAAAATAATTCACTGGCTTTTACCTAGAGGCAATCTGTCACAAACATTGAGTAACTCATTTCACAAGGCCTGCAACAGTCTCACCCTCAAATTCAATTCAATCTCTGGAGATTTTGTACAAAGGCAAAGGTGCAGACTCATAGGGCCACAACATTATCTCTGAAGCATGAGCCCTGGTGATAAGGATCCTACTCACTGCTTCAGCAGGTGCTTCCTCAGCCCAAGTGGCAATCCTGCAGAAAGGAACATCCCTAAAAATGTATATTGTACTATAACACATAAACTGTACCTGGCAATAGCTGGCTTTGCCTGAAAAAGGAAATCCATGCACAATGCCCTTCGGCCAATGGCAGTTCTCAGTTCCTCAAAGGCAGATTTAGAAATTCCTTGTTTACATCCCTCCATAGCAATCTTTTTAGCAGAAGCCTGCCTCCTTCAGCCAGGAACAGCTGCATCAAGAGCGCTCCTTTCCACCCTCATTAAGAACAGGCACATCACTTCACACTTTGCCTTCAGGACAGTGAGGTACATGAAAAATTCGTTAATAGTTTCCCTATACCTCCCGCTGTCCACTTTTGTGCATTTCTCTACTAGTCAACCATTTTACTTGGAGACTCTGTCATGCTTCAGTGCTCCATGTCCTCTGGGAGGCAACCTCATTTTTGAGTCAGATGCTGCTCCCTCTATTCCTTATTTTCTAATCAGTATCACTAGATTGCACAGACCAGTGGACCAATAGTTCAGTCCAAGTCTCCTCATTGTCCTTACATCCTGGCAGACAAAATAGTCCCTGTTGTTGGATCTCACTTGAGTTGCAGAATGTAACAACTTTCTGAGCTGGATGACTTAACATGACATCACATATAGATGGAAGCTGAAGAGAAAACTATAAAAAGCATTTACAACTTTGGATTCTAATAGTTAACATGCACTTTTAGTACTTCCAAATGGCTTTTTGCCTTACCTTGCAGCTTTTTCAGGACAGCCACTTCCATCTTGAGAACTTGCTTGGGCTGCTGAGCTGATTCCACCTTCAAGGCCACATTCTCACGGGTCAGCAAATCCATTGCCTCATAGATCTCCCCAAAGCCACCTCCACCGATCTTCTTCAGCTGCAAAAGTACAAAGGGGTTTGCTACAATGCACACCAGAGGGATCAGCAAGCTGCCTCTCACAGAGCCAGCTCCTCGACTGTGTAGGGAGAGCAAGCTCAGCTCCCAATCTGTGCTGTGCCTGAATCCCTTCACTGCACAGCTTGGCAAAAGTCCAGCTACCCACTTGACAGTGCTATGTATAAATTCTTTGCTCTAACAACGAAGAACAAGCCTAGCAAGCAATGACAGGTGATACTTTTTTAAAAGCAAATGATAATGCCTATTGCCTCCATGATGTTCTTGCCAAAATTCAAGGAAAGACCCTTCAAGGAGATAGCAGAACCACTGTCATTCCCCACCAACAAATACATCTCTGTGGTAAAACATAACCATGGTAGTTGGAACTAATCTTTCAAGAAGTAAGTTAAATGAAGTTTACATCTCATTCAAAGACTTTAAACACAGAACAAAACATCCACTGGAATCTTTTACAAGATTTTTTACCTGCTCTGGTAGTGAAGTTACTTCAGTGTCACATTTCAAAGAACTACTAACAGCAGTTCTGTACAAGCCACCAGTACAACTCCATTCTTTCTCAGTCTCTTTATCTCTTTAGTTTGAAACCCAACCAAATTATGCCTTTTGTGTCTCTGAGCAAAATTAAAGACTGGTTCCACAATAGGAATCCATGACTTCAGTTGACATAAACTCAAAGCTAAAGATGTCTAAGATTCAGCATATCTGATATGCACCTTCTAGAGACAGATTGTCTGCCTGTTCTAGAGTAGCCTCCCATTCAGAGAGCAAGCCAGGATCCTCTGCCTTTCCTGGAAGGTGATTCCTTGATCCTCCTTCTGCTGAGACTTGACAGCATATGTGCACATAGTTACATATAATCACGTATAATAAAGACTCCTCTTGTGTTGCAAGAGTCAATGTCTGTGCCAGGAAAGTAATTTTATATTTGTTTCTCTTAGATATATTTAAAGCCTACTGTGCTGCCCAGGAGGAAATTCAGGTTTACACTGAATAACACTGAACAGTTAAGAGAGGAAAAGAAGTTTCAGTCAGACAGATAGTCAAACATGGATCTTACACAATGTTTAATCAGGTTTCGATGATATTTTAGTGTCTTCTGTACCACCAAAGGCCTGTCCTGTGCATCTGTCCAGTCTGTTGAACAAAGGGCCCTGCCTGCCAAGAGCAGGGCTCTTTCCTCTCAAAGGTGACCAAAATAATTTGCTTTTCTGGCTTCCAGATCAAGAAGAACAGTTCCACTTGAAGAAGGAAGTGTTTTCCATATTAACAGCCTGACAGCCAGCCTTGTCTCTGAAGCTATTACTTGATAACCCTTTGAAAGCTGCTGTCCAGAGCAACTTCTTGTCATTTTTCCTCATGACCTTCCAGGGGGCTAAACAGGCACATTTATGCAGTAAACAGCCAATAACTAGGTCACCACAGATTATTCATAAATTATTACAGTGCAGCCCTACTTCCATTTGGAAATTCACACTAAGTGAGCTGGCTATTAAAAATCTTTCTTTCAAAACAGTGCTACATTCAGCATAGCAACAACACGTCAGCTAATACCTCAGGATTCAGTAGACAAGATCTTCTGTTGTCTGATATATTAATGAGAAAGGAAAGGGACAGTAGAAGCTATGGAAGGCAAAAAGGTAAACTGGGAACTGGAGGGACAATATTGAGTCTGCACACCTGGCAAAACAGCCAAACTGGAGGACACATAAAGGTCTACAGAGAAACAAATGGGAGATCACACAAGATCAAGATCAAAGCTTCTGCTGAATCAGAAAACTGATTTTACACACACATTCCAGCCAATGGAGGGCTGTCAAAGCTGCCTTTGTTTCCTTGCATCCTTGCTCACACTCTTAGGGAAATTATTCTCTGGCATACTTTTCCCAGCACACCAGATGGTACCATCCATTCAACATCACCACTAGCACTGCCATACTTCTTGATTTTTCAGCAACAATGAGGCTGCAGCAGCCATTTCCTTTGCTTTGGTCCAGTGCAAGCTGTTGTAAGTCAAGGTCTTGGAGCTTATGTCACATCCATTGCCTCATTGTCTGGGTGCTCCATGGGAGTTCACTTTCTAAGGTGAACTTGGTACAGCCTTCTGTTGGGCACAAAGGAGAGATGGGTACATACCACTCAAAAAACCCCAAACCAGTAATGAAATTGCAAACACAAAGTCAAGGAGGAGAATGAAGCATCTAACTAGAATCACCTAAGTGGTAATCAAGAGTCATCACCCATGTTCAGCCTCACTGCCTTGGGGATATTCTCTTCTGGTCCTGCCACAGCCCACTTACTGTTCTGACTGGGATACAGGCTGCCAACACCAGCAGGATTCATCCCACCTAATGCACGAGCCCCTGTGTGAGCTGGCTGTCCACGTGTCTATTCCAGGCTGTGGAACCAAGTGAACAGTTCATCTGATCAAACAGATAGGTATTTGGACTTGGACACAGACCATCAGGAGTTACACAGCACACAAATGCCTCCCTTTGAAGTCTCCTTTAAATATTCTGAAATATTTTTGATTTATCCTGAAAAAGACTCTTGTAGCACAATCTTCCAGAGCTTACTAAAAAAAACCCCAAAACAACAACAGCAACACGCAGCCTTCTCACTAAGCAAAAATCAGTACTTTCAGACACAGTTCAAAAAACCAAGGCAACACACAACCCCAGCCAAAAATAACCTTGAATACAAATTTCATCTTTTATTCCAGAAGCATGTACAACACCACTGTTCTGAACAAAGTCTGCCTTCCAAGGATATTATATAAAGACCAGACCTTCTCAGGGTAACATTCCAGGACCAGGGCAGGAATGGTTTGGCGTCAGGATTGGTGGCAATGTAAAGAAATGTGCACTCTAAATCCAGAGCAAAGCACCAAATGGAAAGTCAGCAACCTTTAGTGAACTCAGCCAGGGTCAAGGCTGTCATCCACAGGCTTCAGAGATTTGACAAGGTCAAACAGTGACCACTGTGGCTGTCTCCTAGGAGCACTTGTACAGCCAAGCCTGCAACTCCTGCAGCTCAACTCAATGGGCTACTTGATCCAGAAAAGGCCAATAGGCCTCCTCTGACTTAAGAGCTGAGGAAGAGTCGACCTTTAGTCACCAAACTCTCCAGAGTCCACTCCACTTGCTTAAGAGGACTGGATCTGATCTCAAGGGAAATGAACTCATGTACAACAGGTATGAACTGAGAAGCCAATCAAGAACTCAGCCAGCCACATTCTAAATCATCTGAAGACCTGACAAAGCCCACTTAAAGCAATTCAGAGTGAGACCAAAGCAGGCCCTAAGTCTGACAAAGAACCTTCCTTGTCCCAGGTTCCCTCTTGGAATAATAAATTGCCTTTCTAAACAAGACAAGGTAAGAATCCACTAAAGTTTTGTGAGGTTTCTGGCAAGGTTTCCAAAATAAACTGGAGAGCTTCAGATCAAGAAGCTCAGAAACCTGAAAGAAAACAAAACATGGATTGCACCTAGGAAAAGAACATACACATGTACAGGAGTCATCACTTGTGTTCAAAGCTCAGTGCAGGAGCTGCCAACTCTGTCTTGCTAATAAGTGTCAGTTATAATAAGTGAATCTCCAGTAAAAGGCATTTATGTGAAATAAAGAGATACATCAAAATTCAGCTTTAACATCCATACCTAGTTCAAAGCAAGTACAAGTTACATTTCACTTTGCTCCCTCCCCTGAACAAAACTGTTCACATCACTCAGAGCACACGTGGATCAAGACCCTCTGGGGACTCAGCAAAATGTGGTTCCAGTATTGCCTAAATTTCATCAAAAGTATCTGCAAGTAAAGAATGATGATTACAAAGAATACTTCTAAATCTACAAATTTTGATAAAAACCATAAGCACACCCTGTCCATGTCTTTTTTCATAAATAAGAACAAAAATGTTACTGCTGTCAGACAGCCAAACTTTACTGACTTCAAGTGACAGGAAAATGAACGACCAACAGGCTAACTGCACAGAACCAGCATCTTCATTTGTCAAAGCTCTGTCAGCCAGCAGAAAGGAGGAAAGAAGGAATGGAATTCAAGGAATACATTACACCAATCTAAAATTAGAAATCGGCTCAATAATGGAAGTATGCCAGCACGAAGAGCTACAAGGTTCAAGCAGATGCCCACCCAGAGACAGTCAGAGACACTGGGAGGACAAATTACACAAAAGACCTTCTGGCAGTTGCACCCCAGCATCACATAAATATGCCACACACCTGCTTGAGCAGGATCCATCACCCACAGCAAAGATTGGACCATACAGATGGCACATGCTGGGCTAGATTCAGGAAGATCTGTGACAAAAGGAAAAAATGCTACTCCTGATACTACAACTGTATGCTCACTTTAAGGTACAGTCCCTTTTTCCTTGGCCACTTGATTCTGTGCTGTCCATTTCCTTGGGCCACCAGAAGTATTTTCAGAGCTTTTCCAGATTATTCCAAGCCCCCCACAGCTCGTGGTTCTGACTGGTCTCACACGAGCTTAAAGTAAGGGAAAGGCAGAGAAGGGCTGCCTAAAAGGAAAGGGTCTGCACTTCACTCTTTTTTTTTTTTTTTGGAATGGGGGGAATTACTGTTCAATCAAGGCTCACCATGCACAAGTCAGCTAGCACATGGTCAAATTCTGAGTAGAGCTGGGAAAAAAGGATTTCTCATTGCTATTTACAGCCTTTAGCAAGTCATGTCATTTCTCAGAGCCTTCAAGTGGGGCAATGACCTCACTGCAGTATTTAAGGCTACTGTGAGACATTATAAAACATAAAAGGTCATTCCTCTAATTAGAGGGAGTTGTTGTTGACAATACAGCTGCACATTTCTATCTTTTCTAAGGCAGAGTTAGTGGGCAGAGCTTCTAGTGGGGCCCAGTCACAGATTCATGCAACAATGAAGCACTAAATTCCACACTTAGTGCCTCTACCAACTTAAAAATTGGTTTGAAATGTTCCCTGTAAGCATCACCAAGCTTATTTTAGACTTTATTTGGAGGTTTTGGTGCTTGTAAGAGTTCTGCTGTTGCCAAGAACGAAGTTACTTTGTTTAGACTCTGTTACAAAAATACTCCCATCATTTACAGACGTTTTAGCACTCCTCTCTATGAAGGAGCAACTCCAGGATTGATGAATAGGGAATGGTACAAGCTAAAGTTAGCCAAGGTAAAGGAGAACAGAGAATCCCAGAATCACAGAACTGTTCAGGCTGGAAGAGCCCTCTGCCTCGACAGGGTCACCTGGAGCTGGTGACACAAGAAGCCATCCAGGTGGGTTTGGAATGTCTCCAGAGATGGAGACTCCACAGTCTCCCTGGGCAGCCTGTTCCAATCCTCTGCCACCCTCAATGTGAACAAGTTCTTCCTCATGTTAAGGAGGAATGAGTATTAGCAATCATCCACCCGAAGCAAAGGCATCAGGAGAGTGCTGAAATTCAGCTTGGCAAAGAACAAGCACCAATCTGACCAAATTCAGGCTATGGGGAAATTTCTGTTTGTGCAGGGAGAGACAGATAAAAGCTGCAATCATTATTTTCTGAGACACTGGTAAGCACAGGGCATGTTTCAAGTCCCCTATGTCAGTTAACCTGCCCATGGATCATCCCTCCAAAACAAGTACAGATCCCATCCAGAGCTGCAGGAGCTCAGCAAAGATTTCCTTCAGCTGTGACAGAAAGCTTTGGGAGGGGCAAAGGGGTTGTCTCCATTTTGGTGTCTAATCACAGAAAAAAACTGAGCTTCTCCATCTGCTCTCAAGAAGCCAGGAGAATGAGGAACAGTTTGAATTGCTTAAATATAAATAGGCTGCTCAGCAATTGGCCAGAGAGAAAAGTGAAGGCTGAGGAGAATGCTGGAACAAAGTGAAGAGAGGCAATGGGGAGCAACAAGAACAGGGCTGGGTCTAATGAAAGCATAATATTTTGTCTGAAGTGGGCTATTGAAAAATAACCTACCCACAGCCTGGAACTGAAGTGAATTCAGAGTCCCAAGATTTTTTAGTCCTCTGCTCTCCACACTCCACTGCAAAACTCACAGGGCCACTGTACCACAGCCAGTCAGCATAAAGAACAACTCAGT
Organism: Geospiza fortis; assembly: GCF_000277835.1. Classification (NCBI taxonomy): domain Eukaryota; kingdom Metazoa; phylum Chordata; class Aves; order Passeriformes; family Thraupidae; genus Geospiza; species Geospiza fortis. The sequence goes on along the minus strand of NW_005054341.1, from coordinate 5,607,985 downwards.
GCTATTACTGCAAATCACCTGCAGTTCAAACTAGTGAGGATTCTGCTGGGAGTTTAACAATTCAGAGAGTGCTGGTAATCCCAGTTAAAAATTGAGACGATGCTATACGTGGGATTTAAATGTTTTTTCAGCATTTTAAAAGCAAAGCCTGTCCAGCTTGCACAACAGGTGAGATAAGAACTAAAACTCTTAACATATGATGATATAATTTTAAGAAGTATCTCAATAAATTTACACAGAAGTTGAACCAGCTAGTTAATCATGGACTTTCTGACTCTTGAAGTAGCTGACATTCCAACCCAAAACATTTGGTTTTACATTACTTTATTGTAATGCAATTTATTTATAGTCCTGTCTGTAGTATTCTTTGCCACAGTCATTTGAAATCTAATTTTCTACTAGAACACTACTCAGTCTGCTGCAACAGTTCAATCCTACATAAAAATCCTTGGCAGATTCAGCCTTCTGAAAATACCACTCGAAAACCCTTCTCCCTGCAGTATCTTGCTGACATGTCAAACCCTACCACTCCAGTGTTGCTTGCCAGAGGCCAGGATTAAGCAGGGAAGTTGACTCTCCACTGCAGGAGGAGGAGGAGGAGGAGGAGGTTTGTTTGGGCCATTAAAGCCAGAGCTACTCACCACTTTCCAGCGATCTTTGACCACGTAGTTGGTCGGGAGAATGTCGACCTGCTCCCCTCCACCACTCATGTTTGGTTCGTCCTTGATGACTGCTGCTAGGCACTGCATTTGCCAGCCAGAGAGTATTTCAGTAGCTCCCAGTTTAAATGAGCCATTTATCTGGGGGGGGAAAAAAAAAGGAGCAGGGGGAGTGAATGACAGAATTATTACAGGTCGCAGTACAAGTACATGCTGCATTCTCACAGGTTTTGCTTGGGACTAAATCAGAGCCAGCCTCTTAGGAAAGAAGGCAAACTCACCCTGCAAACACCTGAGCTCACTCCGTGCATAACCTGACAGACACAACCCTGTTCCCAGTCAGCAGCACAAACTAAAGGGTGACAACCAGCAGCTACACCATGCAGGAGTCCAGAGCTCTTGGGCTTGACAATGCAACGAGAATCCAACACCAAAATGTTTCAAGGGTTCTCATTGTTACCAGGTGAAGAAGTAGTCTTGCTTTAGCAGAGCAGCTGCTACCTCAGCAGCTTTTATGGTTTGCATTGGATTACATCCAACACAAATCAGAAAGGTTTGCCAGGTATTGCATTCAATAAGCCTAAAAAGTCAGAATAGGGTGGAAGGACTGTGCAGGGCCAGGATTACAGACACATCACTGTAATGAACAGCCAAGCAGAGCAGATTGGGGAACGTTAGAAAAGGCTCCAGCCAGGCACCAGTTAGTCTTCCTCATACCCTACACACAGTGCTAAAGATGATCAAATTAAAATACAGAGAGATAACTTGTGCCTGTGGCATTCATCTTGCCCCTTTTTCCTGCTTTTATATGGAGCTCCAGATAGCCTATGTTGATATTAATTTGAAGGGGGTTTTGTTATAAATCTTCAGCAAAAATGACTTTCAGAAACACATTAACTCAGCTTTCCTAGAAGAAAATGAATGAAACAGGACTAATAAAAGATCTTGCTCAGATATTTTACTGGCTTTAGAAGTAGGCTGTATCTTTTACTAAGCATGGATCTTGGCAATTTTATTGTCATTCCCCAAAAATATGAATATCTTCCTTTCTAAAAATGAGTGTTACTGTGCACTCTGGTTGCAAACTTAGATTAACAACATAAATACCAAATTTTTTAAAAACACTAGAGCTGGTCACTCAACCATCACATTTCTTCAGGTTCAAAAAAAGGCAAAAAAAATGACCAGTTAATTATGAGCTCAAGTAGAGAAAATAACTCATTCCCTAGCAATAAAAGGACTGAGAGGGAAGGCTGTGAAGGGGCCAGTATGTAATGTGCACAAGGAAGCAGCACACAGAAGTATGTCAAAAGTGCAAGACAAAGGATGATCAAATAAAACATGAACAAAAGATCTCAGAGATCTTATAAAAATCTTCACAAAAGAAGATTTCATTCCAGATATAGAAGATAACTACATGAAAAAAAAGAGCAGCAGACTAACTCAGCAAGAGGGCTGCTGAGAAATGTTCAATTCAACATCTGCTAAAGGATAATCAAAATAATAGAAAAGAAATAAGAAAAAAAAATGGGTATTAAAGAGATTCAGAAGAAAGGTGCTGCAAAATGTTCCAAATTCTCACTGAAAGAGTCCTGCGTCTGTATGGGGTAGCTGTGCTTTCAATCATTGGGTACAGAAGTAAGAAACTGGAAAGAAAAAGTACCTGCTGTGTTGGGCAGCACAACATTTGTGCTTCTTCTTCTAATGAGCAAGTGGAATGCCATTCCCAAGTTCCTTTATGCTCACCAGAACACCTGAACCAGCCATCCCTAAGCTACCAGTGAGCACTGAGCACACAACCTTCCTGCACATCACCTCGGGAGGCACAGGACAGAGAGCCCCTGCAAAAAATCTCCCTTAATGTTGGCTTTTCTTCTGGTATTTAAAGAATGTTTAGTTAATTATAGACTGCCCCAAACTTTTAACATTACAAACAATAATAAGACACAGAAATAAGTATCCCCTCCCTACTCTTGAAGGTCTCCTCACATCAGTTTAGTGATGCACGTGCATAGTAAGATTTCAGTCTGGTGACTATGGTGGAAAATCATCCCAAAGAATAATTTTGAAGGAGAGACTGAGCATGGAAGTCCACAAGCACTCAAAGCCAGGCAAGGTACAACTGCCTTCCCTGGTGCACTATTCCACTTTCCTTTATCAAAATTTTAATACATGTGTACAAAGATATCATGTCTGTTATTTAAAGGAATCTGGCTTTGAAATAGAATGAAATCCTCCTGGGCAATGCCATGAATAGCAGCCATTTGGCAAATATGGAATTACAGAACTAAGTTTACAGATATGCTCTGGTATCACCACAGTAATGCAGCCAAAGCAAATGCCAATTTAATTATAGGCTGAAATGAATTCCAAGCTGGTTTAGATCACAGCAGCAGCACAAATCCAAACTTTATTCCTGAGGTAGTACAAATACTGCAGAAACATGCTCAGGCCTATGGGCCAAGCATTACCTACATCCATAGCAAGACATAACACATCAAACTAAAAACCCAGGAGGGTCACAAGGGACAAAAGAAGCAATGAAGGTACCTTTGTGCAGAAACCATCAGCACAGAAGGGAAGAGGCAAGAGATGGTCAGTGGGAGAGTGGTAAAGCAGTTCCTCTCCTTCCCAGTACACAGCAGAGAGCATCATTTCTGCATGTTAAATGTTACCCAAGCACCACTCTCCTTTCCCTTTGAAATGTACTGACTATTGAATATAAAGAGATACAATTTAAAGTACAGTGACTGTGAAAACAACAACTTTCAGTTTGTCTTTTCCTGTAGGAAATGGACAAGATGTCAAGAGATTCTTGTATCCCTGTGCCCCATGAAGTCATGCAAGGCAGTTGAGCAAGCTTAAGACACTCTAAATCTGCCTTCCTAGAAATAGCAAGTGAAGCACAAAGGAAAGCAGCTGAGAAATAAACAGTGACAACAGTAGGACTAAATTCCATCTCTTGGCCAACCTCAGCACGGAGAAGTGTGAAATCAGCTCTTCCACACTGATATCTCCTTCAGCCAACTATATAAACTTTACAAACATACAAACTTTATTGCTTTATAAATTTAGTCTTGGCATTTATAATAAAAGAAATGCAACCCCCCCCATGTTCACCAGTATAATAAAAGAAATGCAAAAACCCCCATGTTCACCAGTATACTGAAAGTGGCAAGAGCAGTCTAAGAAGTCATTTTATATGCCTTTCCAGCTTTTATTCTCTATCCTAGATACCCACTCCCAGCCAACTCAGATCAGGATACTGGCCTAGATGGACCTGTGGTAGGACTCAGTATGGCCTGACTTGTGTTTTGGTGAGGAGTGTATTTTCAGCAGAAGGAGTGTATATATAATATATATGTCTTCTCTAGCTCTTCAAGGTGGCCAGAGAACAAAAAATAAAGAATCAATGGGAAAAAAGTCTCATATACACAACCCAATCACCTTTACAAGGTTGTCTTTCATACAAGCAAAATTTTAAACAGCTTTATTGGAATAAAAATATTTCCTAATTTTACAGGATTATAGCATTGTTAAAATTAAACCTATAAATACCAAGCACACCCTGTAGGAATTCCTAATGATTACATGAGATCTTTGCTATGTTGGCTTGCTTCACTGCCAGTATATCACAGTTGGAGTGCTCAAAATGCAACCCACTCACATCAAGCTCAAAACTCATCAGACACGAGGTGGTTATTAAAGAGCAGAACAAAGCTATGGAGTTCTGTCTCTCACCACCTTACTAAGGGTCTTAATCTCACTGTGGAGTAATTGCAATATCCCACTTCATTTCAGGACACATCCTTACCTCTGGAAGTCTACAGATTGGAACAATTTAGACTGCTGTAAGCCATGACCCTCTTTAGTTGATCAAATTCTCCATCATGAACCAGCTCAGGAGCATGATCCACCCTAAGAGTGGACCCCAGAGATGTTATGGAATGTTGATGTAAACTACAGCTTTTTTTGTGTGAGACAAACTTGGATAACTGCAAAACCAAAAGAAGCAGCCCAATAAACTGCAGTCTAGAAATCAGGTCAATCTCCCTGTTCAATACCTGCATGGGAGGAACAACCAAAAAACAGTTGTAAGTAGAATTTAAACATAATTTAGCTGTTCCAAATATGAACATGAATGAAACAGATGGGCTGGGGAATAAGATGAGAATATAACAAGTAGGACTGAGAATGCTTGGATGTAAGAAAACAAAAACCAGTGGAGTTTCCAAGTGCTACTACTCAGCAGCACTAGGGCTCATTTAATGGCAGCAGTAGCTGCATGGGCTCAGTGTCCCTCACTGTTTTCCAACATCATCTCCTTCCAATACCAACCATAAAAATGAAATCACTCACATTGAAACAAACAAAAAGCCCTTACATCTTTGTACATCAGGGTAGGAATGTGTGTAACAGTACAGGAAAATAAGTTGATTTAAAAAAAATACAGTGCACTGGACTAACAGCCCCTCAGCCCTGGAATACACCATA
>NW_005054341.1:5592697-5602822 GCF_000277835.1 Geospiza fortis | reverse complement strand
TGCTGAACTTGAAACAGCAATGAAAAACAAGCCATTCACTGTTAGGGTAGGTCTGACAGCAGGAGCTCATAAGGTTCTGAATTATTCCTTGAAGACATCTCCCGTCACTGCCTGCCCCTGCTGCAGCAAACCCTGCTCAGAGAGCAGGCTCAACTCCCATCAGCTGCAGCCTAAAGCCTCCTCTGGGACATTTCTTCTCACAGGCAGGGAATGGCACCAGCCTTAGAAATTCTGGACTTGATGTTCACAGCATTTCACTTGTGTAAAAATCAAAACATGTAAAGGTGAGGTTGCAAGATGCTGGGACTATTTTTCATCTTTGAATGGTTTATGGCCATTAAGGAGTAACTGGGAAAAACAAACCAAAAAAAAGCTGCAATCAAGACAGACTGCCATCAATCAAGGTCCAGATTCTCCACTAACACGAGGCTGCACTGAGCAGAACATACATATTAAACACAGTAACAGATGCACCTTGACAGCATTATTATGGCTACCCAGTTGCACAGCCAACTGAATTATCACTGCCTGCACAGTGAAAGTAACAGCACAGGACCAGAGGAAATCAAACAAAACCCCCAAACAAACAACACCACACTGCCAGAGACTGCATTCACACACATTACAGAGCAGTCAGACACACCAGTAATTTCTGTGCCAAACCCACCTATCTGCAGGGAGAATCAGCACAGGTAATTATGACAACAAATCATTAGGAACACACAGCAGATAAGCACGCCTACACTGCCAGGGGTTTATGTGATCCTAATCCTCCCCAAATACATCTCAGCAGTAAAAGCAAAACAATGGGGAGCAGGACAATTTGACAGGAAAGTCTGTTATTATCTTCCACCAATCTCCTTGATAGAGTTTCTCCAAATTTGAAACAAGCAGAATATTAAATCCAACTCCAGGAAATCCCTCTGATATCATAACCAGCTCAACCTCCACTAATTTAACAGGCAAGCATTATGGTTTGCTTACAATGAACATTTAACTGCAGCTTAAGTATCTGTACCTGCAAAATCAATATAAATCACCACTGAAAAGCTTGAGTAGTCTGCTGGCAGCCAAAACAAATATCTGAATAAAAGCAAGAACTAAACATAGGTTGTACTTACGATATCAGGACTCAACCTACACCTGACACACAAGGGTATAGAGACATCACCTGATCCTGGACCAGGGTGTGAGCAGATCCTCAGGTCACGCAGAATGTCCCATCAGGCATGTCCTCTGCCTTCTCTCTGCTTTTGTGCAGAGCCTGTTATTCATCTTCCATCAAATGTGGCCATTCCAAGTCAGTTTTCAGAGCGGCCAACAGGACCTTCCTGAGTCCTTATTCTTGAAGAACAGGATTTTATCTTGAAAAAAACCACTCAGGCACACAGCAAACTGATAACATCTGCTGCTCAATGGTCTTATTATAACCTATTATATCAGGTTATTAAAGGGCCCATACCCTAAGATCAAACATTTTAAACCTCCATTCCAGAAAAAGCTGTGTTCATCTTACCCATTCAAAAATTTTTATGATAGATGCAATCACCATAACCATCAATTATTAAATAAACTTGCCAAAGAGTTCTTTAGAGGTTAGGAACATAACAGTGAGTTCCTGATGAGAGATGTCATCATTTGATTCAAATTCTGGGAGACAGGGTATTTTCCTAGGAAAATTCATGTATTTATAGATTTGCCATGTAGACTTCATATTACCAAGCACTTTCATAATAAAAATTAGCATAAGTGGGGCAACTGCCACTTGCTGCACTGATGTCACACAGACTAAATGACACTAAATGGAACAAATTTTTCAGTCTTCAAGCCCAATGCTGATCACAACAGATATTCTATTTGTTATTACACAGAAGAGGTTTCCTGGGACTGACAAAACCATGACAAATCATGCCAACTGTTATTCACTTAAATCATCCTTCTACAGCCCATTTTCCCATTTTTGTCAGGAACTCTTCCCCCTAGTTGGAGCATGCTCAGGGAAGCAGGTTCATCCCTCCTCTGCTGCTTGCAAATCTACAGCTTCATTCTCTGACCTTCTGTCTCATCCCTTTTTAGTTTGCAGACAGCTGGCTAAGGAAATTTTCCTGTCTGAGCATTCAGGAACCACTCTGGGAGTCACACTGGCACCACTGGACTTTTGTACCCTTACAGGCTGTGTTCCTCTCGTGCTCTTGGTGTCCCTTGCACATGCCGCTTGGTAAATGGGGATATTTGGTCTGGGGTCTTCTCCTGTTTTATTTGGGCTCCACAATCTCTGGATGAACCAGCCAGCCAGCTCTACACGTCCCCATGCCCTTTCTTTGGCAATGGGGTGGCACCATTTCATGGCTCCTTGCCTGGGCCTGCAGACATTTCCTGCCACCCAGGGCACAACCTGCAGCTCCCACTGCAGCTGCACACCCAGCTACCTGCATCAGGTGTGCTCCTCAACAGTTCTTCCTTTATCTCAAGTTATTAAACTTACCTGCTAACGTAGTAAAAGGAAAAAGAAAACAATTTTGAGGTGTTGAATAAGTGTCCTTATTTGTAGTAATGTCCTACAACATTACTACAAATAACAAGCTTAACAGAATTGAAACTAACAAGATTACCATAGGGTAGAGTCCAAGGTTATAGATTCCTGTGCACAAATACTTAAGTGATTCCAAATACAAAATCATGAGGGATTCTCAGAAGCCAGACATTTATCAACTGGTTGATCATCACTACTTGTTTGATGTGAGAATGGCACATTCAATTTTCCTTACCTAAATCTTCAACAGCAAACTAGGAACACAATAAAACAGTACAGGCACCTTCCTGCACAGGTTCTAATTTGGATTTCCTAAAGAATGCCTTAATTAACACTTCACTTCCAGGCTGTGTATGATGTACCAGCATTTCAGGGGGAGTGATGGATATTACTGAGCACACTTTGCTTTTTGAACTCTGTGCATATAGAAAACATACTGGATCAAGTGTTCACATGCATCCAGGAAGCTGGACACCACTAGGATTTAAGTTCCTGTTAGCTAAAAACCTTCCAAAGAGAGTTTGTTGATTCTCTGGAGCCATCCATGCCTTTTGTACATGGTTAGCTATTGCCTCTGTTCCCCCTGAGGCTTTTTCATGCAACCACCCAGCCAGAGTGATTAAATATTTCTTTGGCAGAATCAGTTTTACCTCAATTGTCCCTACTCCATCACCATTTTGGGTTGCTTCCCATTTTTCCCACTGTCTCTCTTCTTCTGTTGAGCAGTCCTTCTTATACATAGTCCTGGAGTCTATCAAATTTGGCCTTTGCCTCTGGTCACTGCCACAACAGCACCTTGTCCCAGAGTCTGCCTGGCCACAGCCTTTACAGCTGGGTAATTCCTACAGATTCCCACAGTGCCTCTTTTGTGGGCTGGGAATGCATCACAGCAATTTCTGCAGGTAACTGTACTGATTCTGGCAAATTGCATATTTCCCCTCCACTACATACCCTCCCCTGCTGATATGGAAACCTCCACTCTTGCTATAAGACTCAGACTCTTGCTGCATGACCCCACCCAAAAGCACACCGAGACTCCACACAGATGGAATTTTCCTTTGCAAAGAGCTGGTGCAGTTTTGGGTTTTTGTGGTTGAGATGACCCCCGAGGTATTAGAAAGTCGTTTTTTTCCCAGCCCCGCGACCAAAGAAGAAGTCAAGATTTGTTGGTTCTGCTTTTCAACGTTGTTTATTTTTTCTTATTTATTATACTCTTTTTCTGACTTGCTGAGATTTGTCTGGCAGGTCAAGTTGTGGCACAGTGTTTGCCTTTGGGGTGGTGTTAATTTTTATATTACAAATTATGTGTATTTTATTTACAATAATTTTCTAATACCTATCACCTATGTTAGACAGTCTGTCTCTAAACCAATCAAAAAGTGTCACCATCAGAGCAGAAAACGGACCATAAGAAGAAGGATGAGAAGGACAGGACACACCTAGATTCTTCTATTTTGTTTCTTGAGCCCCATTTTAAAACCCTAAAATTCTACTTTTTCACTTTGTGACAAACTATCATTCTACTTAAATTTTTGTGGCTTGTAAATCTTCCCACGAAGTTGGTAATTGTTTCCATGGGCTAAAATCGAAGGCACAGGTGTCTTTGACTCCCTGCCAAGGTCTCTGAGCCCCTTGCCAGGGTCCCAAATCACCCAGGGCAGCCAGAGGAATGTTCTGGGTCCCGACAGTGCAGCAATGATGTAACAGCTCAGGCTGGAGCCCCTGAGAAGAGTCTCCAACAAAGGAATCCCTGGGATACTGCACCCTCACAGCCTGTGCACTGCTTCCAGGGATGTTATTTATATGCAAGAACATCCTAGTAAAAGACACAAAAATTCTTGTACATGCAAGCGTGGTCTGTTTCATTCCTTTCTGCACTGCTGTGTGAGTCAGTTTCCAAGGAACAAGGGTGTTACCAAGATTATGGAGAGTTCTACAAGGACTGCTCTATAAAAGCCACTTCCACATGTGCTGAGAATGCCATCTAGTTCTCAACTGTCAGTACCTGCCCTCCCAGAACAGGCAAACAATTGCTTCCCATCCAGGAGTTTTCCTATCTGTGGAGTTAAGCAGCTCTATGCCTTCTCCTTCTGCTATCAGATTTTACACCAGCTTGTTGAGTCAGGGAAAAAACCCTAAAAACCAACAAAACCCCCAATACAAACAATCAAAAACACACCAGTAAAACCCCCAACAAAACTTTAAAATGTGCTCTTCTGGACCAATTCATTGACACAAACCACATTTATACTTTAATCCTTAATTTTCCAGGGCTATGCCAAGTAACTGGATTCTGAGAATTTCCTGTTACAGAACTAATATGGTCAGAACTTGTTTCTAAGAAAAAGCGTCATAAACCTTACACCATCTTTTAATGTAAAAATGATTTTCTATTCATAGCTGTAGTAAAGAACAGGAAAAGTAAATTTTGTACGTGACTTGATCAATGCTCATAGCAATTCTTCAAACCTATCTCAACCTGAAATGAGTAATTGTGCATTCTGTGTTCAGCTTGCCAGAGTAAGCTGGCTCCTGGTGAATGCTTCTAATAATAAATACTCCACAGACAGAACAATTACTGGTTCAAGTCCAGCCTGGGATGTTTGGAAGGGGGAAAAAATGTATATAATCTCATCCCAATCAGAAACACAGGCAGCAAGGTTAAAGAAAGAAAATGTGTTTTGCAAAAGAAGCAACGAGCACACCAGAAATACCAGCTTCTGAGCTGCCACCAGACTTGAAAAGAGGCTGCAGGACCAATGCAACCACAGAGCTCTGAGCCCTGGAAACCAAATGGCTCCTGTCATTTCTCCCAGATAACTGTCACAAGAGTGACAAACTACTTGACTACCTGCCCTTTGCATTGCCACCTTTTACATTTTCGTTTTTGTCCTGTTGGCTCACTGGACAAAGCCCCATAAACCTTGTCTCTGCTCGAGAAGCAACCACTCCTTATTTCTTCATAGAAATGGGGAAGAGCAGAAAGAAAAAAGCACATCTTCAACAAAATGCTTCTTAATACAACCAAACTCATGCTTAGACATCTATGAATAAGCCATAGAGGTCATGCACACAGAGCAGAGCAATGCTTTAGAGAGAAGCACAAAAAAAAAAGGGGGAGGCAATTCTGCCCTTGCCTACTGGTGAGAGGCAGTAGAGACTGATAGAGTACAGTAATCCCTGCCACATGGCTACTAAAAATCCTGAATCAGAAAAAAAGGCTGGAAGGTGCCTTCCACCTGAAAAACTAAACTCTCTAAAGTGCATGGAACTTAGCCCAAAGGAACTCCCAGAAGCAAGGGAATGTAGTGGAGAAGTACTTCTCTATTATGAAAATTTAAGAAACTGAAGGGCTCTGATATTGTAGCTCACCTTCTGCTAGAAGCTGAAACCTGACAACTGCAAATTAGTTTTTCATGGGTGTTCTCCTTAAGGACAAGATCTGGAACAAGAAGGAGAGTGGATTCTCTTTTCAGACCAAGGTTGGGCACCTCTAAGAGGGCATGCTTTAGCTACTACCAATTTTACTAAAAGCGGAAACACAAAAAAAAAACAAAAAACAAACCCAAAACCCAAAAAACCCAACACCTACCCAAAAATCACATTTTGGGTGCTTAGACACTAATGAATGAAAGGTGAGAATTAATGGGAGCACTGTTACACCATATTACCTACACTACCCCATAAATCCTACAGACCCCAATGCTGGATCCACAGCTTCAGGTTCCTAATTAGCCAATCCAAAAATCTGCCTGAAATGAAGAGAAACAGTTCCCCTGTCTCCTCCCAGCTCTGAACTCATGTGTGTAGGATTCCACCATGGGCCAGTGGCCACCATGGGTCCAGTGACCTGTACTAGCAGAAAAATTACTCCTCTTCCTAATAAATAAGAGCATTTCCTTGGCTTAGAGCTTCCTGAATTGGTTCACTGTAGGGTCAGTCAAATGCAAGAGGAGCAGACCTCAGATCCATTTCAGCTTCAGTCAAGCTGTGCTCTGTGTTTGTCTCCACAGCAGGAAGCACTTGGCCTTCTGTGAAATGACAAGATTGAGTCCCTTCTGCTTAAAAACAGCAACTCTGGAGTTACTGAAGTAACTCTGCCTGAGGCTAACCTTTTTCCCCCCCAAGGATAACAAAATTTAGTTTTGATAAATTACTTGCACAACTCCTAAACTAGTAAATTTTAGAGGTCTAATGCAGCTAGATTCTGTTTAAATAATTCAATACATAACTAGACCACAAAGTCTAAGCTTCCTAATACAATGTCACCACAAAGGTGACTTCTGTTCTCTGGCTGAGGTGCTACAGGAAGCAAACAAGCAACTTTCATGAAATGAGGGAAACAAGCCAGACAATTTATTAGAGTGTCCAATCAAGAGAAGCACTGTGCTGATGCCTCTATGAAGGTGAAAGTATTGGACAGCTACACCATGCCCTTGTTTCAGTGAGCAGAACAGGCACCAAGAGAACAAGTGCCAACAGTACCAAGAATTTAAGCAGTATGTCAAGAAGCTACAGATCAGTCTGGGGTAGGAGTGGCACAGCAGGTGCTGGGAGGCAGATTCTCACAAAGAGCTACAAGTTCAGGGAAAAAATGGGCTGAATTTTAGAAGAAACATCACACACATACACATACAGATTACAAGGTATTTAAATGGAACCCAAAAAAACAAAGAGATGCAACAAGTTTCACAGGTATGGTAGGGAACAAGGATCAATGGATTCGTTCTTGCTACCCAGGCACATTCTCCAGTGCTCCATGGAAAAGGTACACAGAAAAAGGCCAGGTCACTCCAGGGGAGAAAGAGTACTACACCCTACAAAATAAACAGACAGTCTCACAGGAGATAAAGAAATAATTTTGTATCAAGGCTAAAGGGAAAAAATGTAATAGTAAAGCTACCCCATCAGACCAGAATAAAGCAGCAACAGTGATTTGCCATGTGAGAACAGATGGCCTGTGCCTTTAGGAAACAGGAGGCAATGGGGAACTTCAGTTTCCTCATGCAGATCAGTCTATATTACAAAGATGAAATTTTAAATATAACTTACAAATAATTCCACTTTGTTGAACAGAAATGTATCACCTTAAATTAAAAAAAAAAAAGAAAATCTTTGGCCAGTGCAGCTTCTACTTTGTTTTAATTCTGACTTCCTGGGCCAACAGAAGGTTTTTAGAATTGAAGATGTGTGCAAAAGAAGAAAACGGTACAAATTATTCCAAGTGATGATGCTTTTTCCTGATGATGTAGAAGAGGTTAAGTAAATTCTTCTGGATAAAATCTACATATTTTCTACCCATATGTGATGAGAGGCCACCCAGCCAGTCTGCTAAATGATAGACAGATAAGAAATAGAAAGACTCAAGGAAAGATCAGAAAGAAGATACCTAGGATTTTTGGCTGCTGTTTGTTTTGAAGAGCTCTGCAGAGGATCTGGAAAATCAGTCTTCCACAAGAGACATGTTTAGAAAACTGAAGATTAAAAATTAAACTAAGTGGCAGGCAGGAGGGAGAAGCCCTGATTTATAGATCTATTAGGATAGGCTAGGTGCTTTTAGAAAGACCCAACAAGCACATGTGTGGTATCAGGCCAAAGGCCTTGGAAATGAGGATGTTCCAGGATAAAACTAAAGTTTCTCTAAAACTAATAACTGGCTAAAAGAGAGGAAAACACAGAGGAATGCAGAGGTAGGTTTCACAACAGAGCGCTCTTAGCACACAGGTCACACCTTGTGTGCATGGAAAATGGCTCAGGCCAACAAATAAAAAGGCTGAAAAGCTGCATCCTGCACCCCCAAGGTGATAAGGGGTGTGACCAGGGCAAGCACAGTGTGTGCCCATCTTCTTAGCCTTTCCTTGAGCATCATCTCTTGGTCACTGGTAGAGAAAGGACTGGAGCAATCCAGGGGTTTGGCCTGAGAAGCTGAGTGATCCTGAAATCAAAACCTTTTCACCAGACATCAATGCCTCCCTTTGTCTTTTCCTGTCTGACTGGGAGGCCACCAAAGCTTTGTACCTAGCAGCTCCTGGGCTGACAGTGGGCCTGACAGCATCTCCTGCTGCACAGACAGAGAGGAATCCACTTCCATCTGTCACAGCTGACACCAGATCTCTTTCTGAAGGCTGGGATGCCTCATTTCTCCTAAGAGGGAATCTGTGCCCACAGGCATTCTCTGCTCTCCATTGCACCTATCTGGCTGGAGCCAGCCCAGGAGGATCCAGTTTGTTCCTTTCATATTGCTCACCAAATTAAAGATGACACAGCCTGACACCAAAAGGAAGGGGTTTCCAAACACATCTTGTTTGATTAGCTCTACAGTCCATCACACTGTCAACATCTTCCTTCTCAACTACAAAAAAAGATCCTTTCCCATGTGTGCAGCACTTGAGCAGAGGAAAAGGCCCAACAGAAAACAGTATGGGACTGGGTAACACCAAAAGGGACCAAAGGATTGTGAATCCCGTGAAAAAAACCTACTGTGGCAGTTTTATATTTTCCCCATTGAGTCTTAATATATTGATGTATCCACCAGTGTCCAAAAAAAGCAGAAAAGTTCACGTGAAAAACCACTCGATACATTAATGTCCAAGACCCATTGCCATTGCTAGATTATTTTCCATATTTTTGGGGATAACTGCTGTGGCTGTCGACACTGTGATCCACAGGCACTGGGCACTGTTGTGGAGAAGACCATGGATTGGTCTGACCAACAAGGATTGCCACTGTCCACTTCAGAGCTGGGCAAACTCTCACATGCAAGGGAGTCTCAATTTTCAGATGCACCACGTAAAAGCCACACCATCTCCCTCACCCCTCATTCCTAAAGTTTCAACAAATACCCAGCAGATTCTCCCACTCTTCCTCTGGACTAGGGAGGGAGGTCTCAGGCCTTCCTTATTCCTCCCTCTCAAAGCAATCTGAACATTTATTCCAAAGGGACTGTGTCCCACAATGACATTTAAGGGGATTTCATGATGTTTCAAAGGAATACCCAATTTTTTTTTGTGATCTTTGATGGAAGAAGGGGAGGGAAGCACTGGTTGTGTCCACTTTGCTTCTTGCTCAGTAAACTAGCAGAGCTAAAACAGTTTTTTAGCAAATGCTTCCACAATGGCTCTAGCAAATATTCAGACTGTGCCTTGCAATACTCAAAGTGGAAGATACCAACAAAGCCCACATGTCCTCAAAAATTAAGGAAGTTTATGAAGTCCTTGAAGACTTTATAAACACCTATTCCTCCATAAGGACCTATTTTCTGTCCTCTGCTCTGTTTTCAAAGTGAATCAATGTTACTGGAAGGTCACTATAGAGTTTGGCAAACAAATCTAACCTAGGAGCTTCCCAGGATGAGGAACCACTCCTGATGTGTTTCCTGTAGGCCCTGCACATTGATACACACAGAGATAAGACTAAGGCAAAAAACTGAAAGGATACAATTGAAGAGATGAGCCCACAGCAAGACCAGTGTGAGAGGAGTGTGCTACCTGACAAACCATAGAGTAATGAGTCAATCTTCCCATAAGAGAGAGCACGAAACAGCATGAAGGGATTCCCACACTGAAGATAGAGAAGAAAGATGGATTTGGCTC
>NW_005054341.1:5591185-5592687 GCF_000277835.1 Geospiza fortis | reverse complement strand
CCTGCTTTGAAGAACAAGTGCCAGCTGCTTCCAGTGGAGGAGAGCTGCAGGCTGCCTGCTGCCTTCACCAACAAACACTGGGGATGGAGAGGGAAGGAAATCCACACATGGGCCATGAGCACCACTTGATCAACACCAACCAGCGTTGAGGGCTGATGGAATAGATTTCCTAGCACTAGAGACACTCATTTCAGGAGGAACAAGAGCATTGATAGGGATCTGACTTCTCCCTTGAGGACTAGTCCAAAAAAAAAGAAAGGTTAGGCAGGTGTCCCCAAGGTGTGATAAAAGTGTCCTACAAGAGATTCCAGTGTTTTATTTCACCAGAGAAGAGGAACCCAGCCTGCTCCTGAAGGAATGAGATAATCACAAAGCACGAAAAAGCACACAGCAGTAACAGCAGTGAATACCACATACACCATTCATGAGCACCACATCTCCAAAGTTTCTGATTCCACCTAGATCACCAGGAGGAGGATGCTCCTTGTGAGCTGGATGATTACTGGCACGAAAAGGAAGAAAGCCAGAACATTAACACATCATTCCTATTCTGCCCCTCTTTATCCTCTCAAAAGAAGGCAGCACACTAAAACGCGGTGACACACTGACACTCGTGAGACAGGACTGATGCTCTTTAGTCAGAGCACCTGTACAGGCACAGCACCTACGAGCTGAGGGAGCATTAGCACACCCTGTGGCACAACACAACATAAAGCTAAATTCCACTCGTAGGAAGTCCCCGGGCTGAAAATCTCTGTTGTGACTCACTGAGAAGTTTATTGCTAAAAGGCAACATTTTCAGTGAGACGACAAGAAATCCATGTGAAATGGTAGAATCAGGAAACCTTTCCTTCTATCAATCAAGCCTAAGAAAATTCAGAACAGGTTTGGTTTGAACTGCTCAGAAACATGACACCAACAGGTATTGAAGTCCCCACCCCTCAAAACACACAGTGGGGCTTGAACTTGAGCTGTCAGAGTGCCAGTGTGACTTCAGTGCCCCGTGCAACGTTCTGGTTCCCTGTTAAATCCCAGATGCACGTCAAGGTCACGGTGTTCATCTGGAGAGTCCTCAGTGGGTCAGACCCAGGTTACCGGATACCTCCTCTCGCGGAATGCAGGGAAAGCAGCACAGTGACTACGGACACATCCAGCAATGTCAGCTTGGGCGCCACCAGCAATACCGACACCATAGCAGGGACACTCTGAGCCCCAAAGCTTCAGGAGACACGGCCACGCACACGGGAGCACCATTTCCACCCCGCCAAAAAGGAGAAACTCTCAGCCTCCTGCCTGAAACCCGAACACCACGGAGTTATCCCAAGGTAACGCGGCAGAAGGAAGCGCTCGCTCCCTCCCCAGAGCCCTCCAGGGAGCAGGGCTGCCTTTCCCATGCGGCCGGACAGGGACCCGCTGGCCCCGGGCAGGATGCCGTGCCCAGCCCCGGGTGGCACCGGACCTCCCGAGGTGGCCGACACCCTCCGTGCGTTTCTCCGGAGCCC
>NW_005054341.1:5584614-5590179 GCF_000277835.1 Geospiza fortis | reverse complement strand
AGAACGGCGCGGGCAGCGGCAGTGCCAGCGCGATCGCGGGCCCTGCCAGGACGGGACCGGTGCCTGTCTCTGCGCTGGTGGCATCAGCGCTGGCATCGCCGGCATGGCCGGGGGCACTGCGCTGCCCTGGGACCGCGGCCAGCGCTGGCACGGTCTGCACAGGGCCGGGTGACTGCACTGCTGGGACCAAGGCCAGAGCCAGCACATCTGCCTGAGGCTGGACTTTGCATTGCACAGGGACTGGCAGCGACACCACTGTGGGCCCTGTGCTGGCAGTGCAGTCAGCCCAGCAGTGCTGACCTGCAGCTTTTTATTCCAGTCCTCTGGGACCAGGGCCAAGAAGGGACTGGTGCACTACACTGCACTGCAAATGGCAGCATCACCACAGTCTGGCCAGGACACTACACTGGGACCAAGACCAGCACCACTGCCACTGGCCTGGCCACTGCACCGCTAGGATCAGGATATTCCCCATCCATACTGGGCCAGATCTTGCCCTGCCAGGGCTGGGAACAATCCCAGCAGCTCACAGCTGGGTGCAGCACCCAAAAAAGGCTCAGACAAGTGAGCCTGTCCCTGCATGCAGCTGAGCAGTGTGCCTGTCCCTGGGCAGTTTCCCTACCCTGAGGGGCACAGCTGTGCCCCTGCTCCAGAGAGGTGCCATTCTCCCTGCTCCAGCTCACTGTGGATCACATTGTACTTGAAGCACAGATAAGCACGTGGCTCCTCCAGATGTGCTGTGCAACGCTCATGGCTGTGCCTTCTTGTTCCCTTTCTACTGCAAATCATCCACATTCATGCCTCTGTCCCAAACTGTGGATAGGCACTGTTCTGTGCCTTATTCACCTTCACAAAACACTGCTGCCAGACCCTCCCTGCCACGCTCTGGTGCCTTCTCCCTGTCCCCATCAGTGTCCCCATCAGGCCCAGCCTGGTGCTGATCCACAGATGGAGGTTCCCATCCATCTTGTGAGTGGGATGTCACAGCAGCTTCCACAGGGCTGCTGTGCTCCCCCATCCCTTGTTGGGGCACACCTCCCAGCCAGGACTTTTCCCCCCACCAGAGCAGTCCCTTGGAGCCAGCGTGGTAATAGAGGGGATTTGTGGTGACAAGACAGACATGCTTGTGCCAAGGCAGACCCAGCACAACCCTGGCCTCCCCCAGCCACTCAGATCAGGGAGAACAGGGCTACCAGCCCCCCACAATGTTCCTCCACTGGCTGCATTGAGGATTTGCTTCCACATTGTGGAATGCTTCCACAGAGACTCCAGGGAATCTTAGCCCTGTAGCAGCTCATCCTGCAGTGCCAGGGGTTAAGACACCCGCAATTGCACCTCATGCCAAGGTTCCTGTCGCTCCAGGTTTATGATTGAGAGATGATTGGCTGTTGCCATGTGGGCTCTCTGTGCTGCAGGTCAAGACCCCATCACTTGTATTCCCAAGCACAGGTTCCTGGTGCTGAGTTGGAGAGGCAAAGGAAGTGGGCAAACCAAAATGAGGTGAGGGAGCTGGTTTTCCCCAAGAGGTCATTTTTACTTCTCAGTATCCTTCAGATCTCTCTCTCACAGTGCTGCTGGAGCACCAAGCACACAGCCAGAAATAAATTGGGTTAAGCAACAGTACCAAGCTGGAGGGGATGGAAGGGTTTGATGCTGGAGCCTTTATTCCACCCTCAGGCTGGGCAGCCCCAAGTGCTGCCCAAGGGGAGATGTGGAGATTCATCAGCAAGGATTTTCTGGAACAAAGCACATAGCAAACCCAGTGTGGGCTGCTGATGCAGGACAGGAGCCAAATGGGGAAGGAAGTTCTGTGTTGATGGGTGTCAGCAGCAGCACTGAATCCCCTCGGTTTGAAATCCAGCCAGGAGCAGAAAACTCTTGAGAATGGAACATCTGATGGCCTGGCCTGTATGAAACCAGTCTAGTTATCTGGATATTTTTAAGTATTGTTTTTCTCCCCTATCACTCATTGGGCATTTATTACACATTCATAAATGGAAATGCAGCAAATCTACATTCTTCACACAGTTTTGACCTTTGTTTCAGGTGTGACCAGATGTGACCAGATCTGACAAAGATTCACATTCCAGATGAGCTCAGGTACTCAGCTCCTTCAAACCTGCTGCATTTGCCATTGCTTTGGACACAAGGTCTGTGCTCATCTGTTAAAGTGGTACCTGAGCAACTGCATTTTAGCTTTATTTCATCCTTGGTCTAAACCTCCCTTCTGCAGATGGAGCTGAATGGGCTTAGAAACCTGCTAGAAGAGCCACCTGGGAACATGTCCAATTTAATCTGCAGGCAGAAATGTAGCTGGAAATGATCAAAAGATTTTATTAAAATCTGGGTTAATTGTGGCTTGGGAGAATTTCTAACACAGACCAGCGTGTACTTTTGCTCTGTGGTGGTGTTTTTGCCTGGCCCTGACTTTCTTTGTGGAGTCAGATATCAACTGTGTGCACACCATGTGAGAAGACCATTGGAAAGGACAGTTAGGAGCAGATCAGTGATAACCAAGTGACAGTCCTGGATTCCACAACTTTACTATTCTTCTTTTTAGGTCGTTAAAAATAGGAAAAACAGAGGGATGAGCAATTGAGAAACATAACACCTCATTGAGTAAGTCTTTTATATACTGACAGTATTGTATTTGTGGGGTGCCCTGTGGCAGGGGGGAATGATAAATCTGACTCCATGTTCTTAGAAGCCAAATTTATTACTTTATGATACCATATTATATAAAAGGATACTAAACTAAACTATACTAAAGAATACAGAAAGGATCCTTACAGAAGGCTAAAAGAGGATAATGAAAACTCATTACTCCCTCCAGAGTCTCGACACAGCTTGCCTTGATTGGTCAATAAGTCAAAACAATTCACATGAAACCAATAAAACAATTTACCCACAACCTGTTGGTAAACAATGTCCAAACACATTCCAAAGCAGCAAAACACAGGAGAAGCAAACCAGATAATTATTGTTTTCCTTTTTCTCTGAGGCTTCTCAGCTTCCCAGGAGAAGGATCCTGGTCAAAGGGATTTTTCCCAGAAAATATGACTGTGGCACTGACAGGAACTGAAGGTAAGGCCAATAAGTAACTGCTGGTAGCAGTTAAGAATAGGAGTAGAGAGATGTGGAAAGTTGGGGGGTTTTGGGTTTGGGTTTTTTAAGTTGGTTTTTTTTTTTTTTTTGCTATATCTCTGTCAGCAGAAATCTCAGCCTCTACTCAACTGGCATTGGTCATCAGTGCCTGCCATGATTCCAGCACAGAATACCCTCAATCCAGGCCAAGATCTGCATCTGTTCAGCAGCTGTGCCTATTACCTGCTGAAATCTCCTGCAGGGCACTGAGATTGCCAGGCTGGTCTGGGAGACTGTGCCAGGAGGCTTGGCTGTAGCAGGGAATGATTTCTTCTGCCCTGGCAGCCACAAGCCTTTGGAGGCTGCCACACAGAGGTGGCATTTCCAGATGACAGTCACCAGGCTCCTCCAGAGCTGGGAATGCCAGCATTCCTGTTGGGACTCCGTAATACCAGAGGGCCCTAAGAATGGAGAGAGACACAGTGAATGGAGGAAGCAATTCTGTGATCTGTCTTTTATCCAGCACCAGCCTTTCCTGGCACACTCAAAATACTTAAAAATGAGAATTGCTGTGACACCCCTTGGTTCTCAAAAAGTCAACAGCCTGATGTGCCAGCCTTCACTCCCTTGTTCAGAAAGTCATGGGTAGAACAAGTAGGCATTGCAAAATCTCAGGGACTCTTTTTTCCTCTCTCCTCATCTCTTTTTGAGGCAAGAAAGGAGATTTGGGCTTGTGCTTGGGTTCAGCAACCCATCTCCCTGGGGTGATCAGACTGGATTTGGATTGTGTTGCTGCTGGCCATGGTTTTCTCTGAGCAAAAAGGCAGCCAAAATTTGGAGCAAGGGATGTTCTGGTGAATCATCAGCAAAACAAAACTTGCTGGTAGAAGAGGAAAATCAGCCTTGGTGGAAAAAAACAGAGAAGGGTTCCCAGATTTCAAAGGCTGCAAATGAAGCAGGTAAGCTTTAACGCCAAATATTCAAATTCATGCTTTCTTTTTTTTTTTTTTTTTTTTGACGACTCGTTTGTTTGTTTTGTGAAATAGCATTCCTCTGAAATCCTGAAAGGGGTAGGACTTGCATATGAGTCACCTTTGATAGGAAACTTTTGAGCAATCCTTGGGCAAACCAAGTGAAGGCTGAAGTGCTCTCCGTGCCCCTGTCTGGCACCAGGTGGCACACGTGCTGCTGCTTGGAATTTGGGGCTCGGGCAAACCGAAAGTGACAGTCAAAACATAAACAATATCGCACTACAGCAGCCATGTACTAATGCCAATTTTACAAGGAAATTAAAGTTTGTAAATTGTAAATCTAAATTGTATTTATTCTTGCTTGTTACCTGTAAAACACAGTAGAAATGTTCAGAAAGTCTCACACAAAAATCACAAAAAAGTGCCTGGTGATATATCTAGAACAGAAAACCACCATTTGTTTCTACCACTGCCAGAAGAAGCTTCATAGCGTAAAGAGTTATTTTAAGTTTTTAATCTTGAACGTGAAATGTGTTTTGCCTGCCCAAACCTTGGGGGTGAGTTGAGTTGATGCTCAGGTAGTTTGGCACTTCTTTTGGATGCCCAGACCATGCCACTCTGAGCTTTCAGACTGTGTGCTGGGAAGCTGGACCAAGCTATCTAAAAGAATTCGTGCCAGAAAAGAGTGTGTCTCTGCTATAGACAAGGAATAAGCTCTGTGCTACCTGCTGTAAAACCTTGCTACTCATTGCTGAGGGTTGGCACCATGAAGTCGGGGTGAAATCTGGTCCTTAGATTAATATGCAAGAAGAAGTGTTGTGATACCAAAGCCAGGAATTCCACGTTATGGTAATGATGGTGCTGGCAGGGCTGCCAAGTAAAAAAGGGATGTGTACCCTGCTTAGAGACACCCACCCCATTTCGAGCAGAGGAGACAGGGCTATGACCGCTGTGTATAGTGGTGTAGGAGGGCACAATGTGTTTGCCACCTACCCAGGAGCACAAGTACTGTGTGTGCATGAGGAGTGTGCCACTGGCCCTGCTCACTTTGTGCTGTGTCCGTGTCCGTGGTGCTGTAGATAGGACAGCGCACGTGTGTGCCGAGAGCTGCTTTTGGTGCTAAAGCGCCTGGCTGTACCTGGGCACCCCTCTTGTGGTGGTGAGGATGTGAACAGGGGCACACCCCCGCCCGCACATCCGTGCAGGTGATATCCCCACAGGGCAAAGTGCTGGGTCTCTCCCTCTGGGTGTAGGCATATCTCTTGGGGTGCTCCCATGGGTGCGGGGTGTCCCCAGGGGTGCGGGGTGTCCCTGGGTGTGGCGTGTCCCTGGGTGCGGGGTGTCCCTGGGTGCGGGGTGTCCCTGGGCGCGGGGTGCTCCCGAGGGTGCGGAGCGCTCCCGAGGATGCCGGGTGTCCCTGGCTGCGGGGTGCTCCCGGGAGGGGTGTGCGGGGTGCGGCGCTCCCGGAGCCGCCCCGCCGGGGCAGCCCCTCCCCGCAGGCGGCGTCTCT
>NW_005054341.1:5580701-5584329 GCF_000277835.1 Geospiza fortis | reverse complement strand
CTGAACGTCTCGGGTAAGGGGTCCCGGCCGCGCATCCACCGCGGGGCCGCCGGGCTGGACGGGAGGCGTCCCCGAGGGGCGAAGTTTTGCCATCGCCCGTCTTTGGGGTTGAAAACGAGGATTTCGGTTGGGCGGCGCTGGGAGGAAACAAGCCAGGAATTGCGAAATGCTGTTAGCGGGGAGAAAATCCGAAGCCGGGATAACCCTGGCTAAGCTTCTTGGCCGGGCGCTGCCTCGCCCTTCGACCTGCGGGATGTGATGCCCAGTTTGGGCTCTGCCCGGCCCCGTGGTGGCTCAGGATGATCCACAGGTGGGGAACGGTCTCAGGTTTTTATGGCAGAAGCTGCAGGGATTTTTTATTTTTTCTTTCAAACGGGGATCTTGGTATTTTCCGCCAATTTCACCACTCACCATGAAACAAGAGTAAAATTTGCCGTGGCTGCCCTGACTGCCTTTGAGTTTTGTCCATGCCATGTCGTGCCCTGAAGGCTCCTGTGTCCTCCGGCTGTGCTTCATCCCATGGGAGTGAGCCCCATCCCCATCCAGGGTACCACGTAGTGGTGATGGCTTTTAACAGGGATGAACATTTCTGACCTTCATTTCCCTTCCTCGTTCAGTAGTGCAGTAACTGTAACATCTCTGGCCACTTTTTTTTTTACAGCCAAAAGAGAAAACCCTCCTCAGGTCTTCCAGAGAGCATAAAGAGGGTGTTTCCTCCCAGGGAATGATGCCCAGCAGTGGATCCCAAGCTTTTGGAGATGTGTGTACTGCCCTGTGCCCAGCACCCAGCAATCAGAGGATTTTAGCCAGAGTTTTGTTGGCATTAATTCCTATTGAAAGGAAGATCTTGTCTGAGCACAGCCTATCAGGGATCTACTTCTTTCCTCTCTAGAGTGGGATCAACACTTTCTTCTGGATGCCGTGTCAGATCTTTGATATCCAGATATTGCTTGGCCTTGGGTCTGGTTCCTCAGCAGACCGAAAATGCCACTTAGGTTTGTTTGGGTTTTTTTGTATACATAAAAGGAAATCATAGGCCTTTGAAACAGATGCACAGAATGAAACAGGTTTGCTGTTGCTGGTTTTGTTTTCAAGCGTGGGGAGCACAGGGAGTGGGATTTTTTCAGTACTTTGCCACAGCCAAGTGGCTGTTTTTCTGTTAGGAGACTCTGATTTTGTCCTTTCACCTCTTGATTTGAACACTGTCTGTGCAGAAACACGGCAACAGTTCAGGTCCCTGATCCAGAACATCCTGTGTGCGCGTCTCCCAGCACAGCTGAACCATGAGCAACTGAGTCATCTGATGCTCTTTGCTTGGGGGCCCTTGCAGAAGGATTTTGGGGACCTCTGAGCTTCAGAGCTTCTGGATTTCTTGCACTGTAACTCCTGGGCAGGAGAATAACCTGGCAAACTACTGCATTTCCCACCAGGACACATTCTCAGGAGCTTGTCTTACTGAGATTTAATTGTTTCTGAGCAGTCAAGGAAGCAAGAAAATGCATGGAGAAACCACTAGGGTGTAGTAGTAAGGGGAAGGTCACTAAATTCTATTTTGTAAAATGAGCAAAAGGCTCATGTAAGCCTAAGATCAGGAAGGAAATAATAGCACTTGGCTCTGGTTCACCTCCTGGTTCTTACTGAACACAGGGCTAAATCTCCCACTTGGCTCAGCCAGGGCTTTCTGCAGCAGAAATTCCCTCTGAAGGCCTGTGTGGCTGCTCATGAGTAAGAAAAGTTGTTTGGGCAATGAATTCCATTTTGTGCTTCAGTGTAGCGTGGCACATTATGTGAGGGTGTAGCTGTGAGGAGCTTGGAGGTGGGAGCTGCTGCTTGTTGTGGACCCAGCCACAGCAATGGACACAGGCAGAGGAAACCAGTGTATAACTGCTTGAAAAATTCCCCACTGGAGCTTTTGTCCTCTTGTATCTTATTAGGATGGCTTAAGAAATGGCTTTGTCTTATTTTTATAGTACTGCTGCCGGGTTTTGCATTGAAAATAAAAGACTTTAAACAGCTGAAGGATGCTTTTTCAAATTTTTGAGACCAGCACTTGGTCTTGCAATGAAATGTGTTAAATTCTGAGGAATTTCTTTCTCTGTGCACATTTAGGGGCTCATTCCCACCCTGTGTGATGGCGTGATCACAGAGCAGCCACAGCTACTACAGCACACAGCTTTGTAAAATTTATCTGGAAAAATGAAATCATTTCCCATCAGTGTTAATATTTCCAGGAAATATGATCTGAAATCCAGCAATTTTAAAAAAGGTTTTTCTCTGTGTTATACAGCAGTGTCCCTGACTAGCTGGATATTGAAATAAAGTAACTGCCTTTGAAATATTGCAATGCAATAAGTAAGTGTCATATGGGCTTGGAATTAATATTTAACAAGGATGTTCTCTAACTATCAGGCAAGTTGCTACTGGACATGCAGGCAGGTTTCTTTTGTGGATTCTATAAATTTCTTCAGGTTGGATGCTCTCCCTAAGTCCTCCATTTCAAGTTGCTGAGGGGGAGAGATGCACCTTTAAAAGGGAATTTTGTACCTTTAAATTTTAGGAGGTGGAATGCACAGCCTGAGACACATTAATCTTTCCCATGGGTCTGAAAATTTGTAGATGTCTGAACGTTGAGTTTACCATAGATCCCACAGTTTTAGACATTTTCAGTTAGCTGAGGTTCAGCTCTTTGTTATGCCCTGGAACAAAAATGTTTCACATGAGCTTTAATTAGAAAATCCAAATGGTGCAGTGCTAAATATGCCAGCTGGGGAAGACTGTCCGAGTTCTGTAGTGAAATGCTGCTCTGGGGAGCAAAAACATCAAAAGGGTGCCTTGCCTTTGTGCTGCTGGGAGCAGGGGAAGGGTTTGGGCTGGCTTAAGTTTAGCCAGTGGAGCTAAATGGCTGAATTGAGCCATGAATTCAGCCCATGTCTGGATTTGCCATGGCCTCTCATGGGTATCCATCTCTAAGGGCACTGTGCCAATTAAGTGTAGAATTTGTTGCATAGCTTTACTGGAGCTGCAAATGCTCTCAGTTCCTCTGTTATACATTAGTGTGTGTCTAGCAACCCAAAAACTGATGTTTCATCTTCTATTTGCTTGCTGTTGCACTTGACCAGGCTAGGTTTACAAAGCACCTTTCCTATGTTCAGGCTTTGTTTAAACCTTTGGGTTTTTTTTACAGTAAATTGCTTGGATCAGCACGTCGAAAAGTCTCCAAACAGAGTGGCTTTGATTTGGGAGAGAGATGAACCTGGCACTGCAGTGCATGTCACATACAGGTATGACACCTTCTCACTTTGCCTGGCAGTGTGGGGGACACAGGAAATGGATTTTTTTCACCTGACAGTTTCCTTTTTGCTTGCTGGAGATACACATGGGGAAATTTCTGTGAGTAGCTTCTGCTTTCAGCAGAGTAGAAAACATCTTGGTGCAAACATCTTGAGTTTATGGTCAACAGCTTGATCCTGAGCCCTGGCTGGAGGGGAGTTTAAGCTGTCCATTTTTCTCTTTCCCATCCTCAGTGCAGTTTAAGCAACCTTGAGGTTGCTCTGAGTGACACTGACTTTTGATTGATGCTACAGATTGCAAGGTTTGTTAGAACATGGCAGGTTTAAGCATATTTCTT
>NW_005054341.1:5549082-5580654 GCF_000277835.1 Geospiza fortis | reverse complement strand
GCTTCAAGTGAGATTTAAATGTTGCCCAGGCTGGTACGTTCCTCAGTGCATGTTTTTGAATCTCAGGGAGCCAGATGTTTGTTCTGTTAGATCAGAAAGCAGAGGAGATGAAGAATGTCCCTAGCATCAGACCTTTACAGAATGTTTTCTGGAACTTGTTGGGATTCCTAGAGCTCCTTGGGTCTGAATAGGTTCTAGTGGTCTGATTCATCTCCAAAATTTATGAAAGCTCCTGGAAACATTATTCATTCGAGTGAGGAAAGTGGTCAGCAGGGAGGAGTGGGTGTAAAAATAACTTTGAGAGGTTAGTGCTCCATGCAACAGAAATAAACACTGTCTGATCTAAATCTGTGAGAGGAGTGCATTGGTTTTAATCTTGGTATTGTTGTTTGGCAGGGTGTTTAGGCCTGTTATGATATAAATATGTTATAATGAGCCGGGTAGCTTGGCTAAGTGCTTTTGCATTTTGCCATTCTGGTGGTAAACATGAAGATGGAACCTAAGATTTCTCCTTAAGTTTATGTATGGCATGTTGTTTTCCCAGGTTTGTGCACTTTTGCCTCTCTCTTTATGCCTCAGGCATGAACACTAGGGGTAGGAAAGAGGTGACAATTGTGCTCAGATCAACCTGATAAGAGAAGCAGCCCAACAGACAGCACAGCCTCATTCAAGGCGACTCTAACCTTCCCTTCGGGCTGACACTTGAAATGTACTGAGCTGCTGCAGACACTCGAACATCTTATCTGCAATCTCTGGAGATAAGGGACAGCTTTTCTGGTTTTTTTTCCCCTGGCCATGCCCAAGATGGGCATTTGGAAGAAAGTATATTTTCAGCCTGTGGAATTGTGATTGCTGTGACACGAAGACAAGTAACCCATATCTGAAAACTGAACCCTTCTTTGTGCAGCCTTACAGAGATACAGTAACTGGTACCAGGAAGGAGAAAGATGTGTTGGCAATCTCTATTTTCAGACTTCTGCCTGTATTTGAGAGCCATTTTTCTGTTTCTGCCTGATACTCTGGGTCAGGTGTGACTGCATTTGAGTTTCTCAACAGACTTTGGTCCTACCACCTGGTAAAACAGGTCACTCAGTTCTCTGCTTATCTCATTAAGGCAGGAATAGCTTTGTTAAAAACAGCAATACCCTATGAGTATTTTGCCTTTTCTGTGGTCCTTGGGCTGCATTTTTACAGGTTTTAAATGCGTCAGGAAGCTTTTCCCGCAGTGTGTTGGCATTGACTTCCCTTTGAGACAGAGCTTAGTTGAAAACCTTTTGCAGTAGAGTCTTATTTGAGCTGGAAATTTTGTGAGGGAAAGCCTGTGAGGGAAGGAGGTGGCCCAGGAGCTGGGATGCTGGTGGTCCTTGGTGAGCCTTCTGCAGCACATCAGCCTCAGTGTAAAGGGGGAATGAGAGGGATGCTGGACATGTCTTGGCAGAAGAGAGATGCCCCTTTCCTTAGGATCTAGATGCCCTGTTAATGGCACAGCAGCCTCAGGGTAAGGGCTTTGCACTCTAGGAAAACAAAGACTTTAATTTGGGCACTGCCTTATGGACCAGCTTTGAGTAAGGTCGTGGATTCAGCTGGGAGAGAGCTGTCCACGGCTTATGTGCAACATACTGCAAGGCACCAGTTTTCTGCATTATCTGCTTTGCAAAGCTTGCTGCTGTGAGCTGCTTCTCCTCAGAGATAAGCCCTGGGCAACACAAGGAAAGATGCAGCTGCTGGCCTGGTCCTCTGCCTTCTCCTCTGGGGAGTTGTCAGGGACAAGAAAACAGCTGAGTGCTGGCCTTGTTCCCATCACAGCCTGCAAAGGAAGAAGGTGTATGTGCAGGAAAAGGGCTGGAACAGGCTTTCTCCTCCCTGAGGAAGGGAAAAACCTTCATCAGTGGGATGTCCTCCATGCACTGGCAGAAAACACAGCTGCACTGAAAGTGCCGTCCCAGCTAGCTCATCCTTGGCAGAAATAAAAGCCTCAATTTGCCTCCACTGTGGGCAAAGGGCTGGTGGGCTGTGCTGTCAGTCAGCTCACATCCCTGTGCACACTTGTCAGCAAGGTGAGTTGTATTTGTGCAGCAGAGTTCAAGAGCTGTGTGCTAGGGAAGGAATCCAAACATCTGCTGGTGGGCAAAGATGCCCAAAGCCACTGGTGAAACATTTCCCTTTTGCACCAGGAGATGATGGCTGCCCTTACAAGCCCAGTTGTGATGATCTTTTACACTGCTGAGTTTTGTCTTGTCTCTCTAGCTGATGCAACTCAGCCTTTCAGGAAAAAAACAAAAAGTTCACTGGCCATTTTTGCTTTTTCTTCCCTGTGGGTTTCATTGCTATCAAGTAGAAATTTAGCTGAGTTTCAAAATCATTTAGCTGAGATTCAAAATCATCTCTGGTTTGGAATGAGTAGGCAAGAGACTTGTTTTTTTACTGCTTTGTAACAGCAGGGAGTACAACCCTCTTGGGCTTTGGTGGCTGCAGTCAGAAAAGTGGGGACAGGTCATGCAAATCAGTTTTGAAGAGGCTCTCTGGCTCTCCAGAGGCTGAGCCACCAAAAGCTCATTGGTGGGGCAGTGGCTTAGCAGCATTTGGTGCTGTGAGCTGACAGCTGAATTTATTGTCAGAAGAGTCCAACCAGACCAGGAGTGTTTTGTCCTGCTCTGTGGATGTTGTCAGGGCTCAGGGCCTTAGAAACCTTGCAGTGGAATTCCCCAGTGCATTGCTGAGCCTGGGTTTTTAAAGGTTCTGTGCCTTTCAGAAGCAGGTGGAGTTGGTGGCCAGAGCTGTTGGGTTGCAGCCTCTGTAAGTTCAACAACAGGAGGTGTTGAAGACAGCAGCTGAAGTTATGCCAGCCCTCCCCCTGTCTGACATGGAGCTATTTATTCTCTCTGGTGCTCCCTGGTTTACCATGGTCTCTACAGTTTATCCACCTGTGACCCAGTGGATCTGCAGAATCCCATGGCTGTTGTCAATGGGAGCTGTGGGAAGTGGCAGCAGAATGCATTAGCTAACCTGTTTTTCAAAAGGGTTGCAGCAATCAGTTTATTTCCTGGAACCATAGTTTGGATTAGGCTGAAACAGCTTGAAAATTCAGGCCAAGTGTCCAAACTGGGCATCAGAGCACAATTGCCCAGCCTTCCTGCAGATATCCTGAACCCAAGGCAGAGGAAACCCCTTGTAACCTTTTTCAGGTGAGAAAGTGAAAAATCCATGAGCTGTCTTGGATGGAGAAAACTACAAGCCTGGGCAAGATTTACTTGTCCACTTTCTCAAAAGAAGGGTGATCATTTTGGTGCAGAAAACGTTGCTGCCAGAGGGAAACTTCAAAATGCAAAATACAAAGTAGGGAGAGAGGAAAGCTAAAGGACCAGAAATCAGGGTCCTAGGTAGGTGGGAGAGAAATGGTTGGACATCTTCATGAGCAACATGACAGCTATGCCTTTAAAAACTCAATGGATTCCTAAGCCTGAGCTAAAATAGATGAAATTGTATTAGAGATCACAGTGAAGACTGTAGCTGGAAGCCATGGTGGTACTTGCCATTGGCAGCAAAACTCTTTTCCAGAACTGCCTTTTTAAGTTGAGGGTGCAAGTAAATCTTGCCCAGGCCTGCAGCTTTCCCCATCCAAGACAGCTCATGGATTTTTCACTTTCTCACCTGAAAAAGGTTACAAGGGGTTTCCTCTGCCTTGGGTTCAGGATATCTGCAGGAAGGCTGGGCAATTGTGCTCTGATGCCCAGTTTGGACACTTGGCCTGAATTTTCAAGCTGTTTCAGCCTAATCCAAACTATGGTTCCAGGAAATAAACTGATTGCTGCAAGAAATAGTCAACCCAGCTTTTGTGCCAAGACAGCAGAGAACATGGCTTGGGCTAGGGCTCTAAACCAGGTACTGTCAAAGCCTGTATATGGCACTGACTGTATTAACAATCAGTCTAGAATCATTTTGCAAAAGGCTGCTTCCCAAAAAAGGTCTTGCTGCAATTTTTGTTTTTATGTAAAAGGAACTGGCTTCCTTTGTTTAGAAAGCTGTATGCTGTCTTGCTGTGGCAAAAGGTAACATCAGACTTCTTACTGGAAGGCTGTTTGTGCAAAGCATTCCCGAAATGCGTCAGAGAAGGGCCACGTGGTGCTGATGGGTTTTACAGAAGTTGCTCCAGACACTGCACTGAGCAGTGGGCTCTGGAAGCTGTATCTGGGGAGGGATCTGAGAGAAAATATGGTCTGTCAGTTCCTGAACAGAGATGTAAGGACAGAGAGAGGAGTGCTGTCTGTTAGATTAAACAGAAGGACTGGCCTGAGCAATGATATGCTGGCTCTGTTGGAGGGCCAGCCTTGTAGGTCTTGTGCTCAGGAGTGATGCTGTGGTAGCTGAGGAGATGCCTGCATAGTGAGTGATGGGTCTGGAAGACAACAGGCTCAAACCTTATCTATGGACAAAATGGAAGCACACCTTATAGAGAGAGACACAAGAGTTAATTATTAGTTTTAGCCCTTACCATCCTTAACATCCCTTAATCCTAAATCATACAGAAAGAAATAGGCACTGTTGGTCACCACTGATACCCACATTTGTCCAGCAGCAGGTCCACATGTCTCTTTCTGGTCCTTTGTGTTCATTAATGCCTCTGCCACCTTCCTGGCTTGCTTTGTTCTAAATGCACAGACTGGGTCTCTTGCTCTTTTTCCTTAGCAAATGGTCTCCCCTTCTGGTTGCTGCTTCTCCCTTTCTCCTCTCTGCTCTGACATTTTACCCACAGGAGCAGTGTTTTCCTGTCCAATTTGTTCTCTTATTTGCTCTCAGCTCTTATAGTTTGCTTTTGCGGAGGATCCTCAGATTGTTGTTGCCATGAACTGACTCTGCGGTTTCTCCGTTTCTTGCCTCTGTCAGGAGGGGCTGAGCACTTCCCTTGGCTTGCAGCACATTTCCTTCTCCTGCTGTGGCTCTGCTGAGATCCTCCTGCTGTCTGCTCTGCTTGCACAGAGGCTCCAGGACCTTCTGTGTGCCCCATGGCTTTGTTCCTCTCTGGTGGTTATTCCTGCCTCCCTCTGCTGGGTGCAGTGCCCTGCTCTGAGTGGCTGCACTGGGAATTCTGCCAGGGAATGCATGCAGCTGGTGGATGTGCCATGCTACCATCACACCTTCTGGCCAGCATTCCATGCCACTGCCTCTGTAGCAGGGGTGGGGCCCTGGCTGGGTTTGAGGGTTTCACTTACTCTTGGCTCTTCCAGCCTTGTGTGATGGAGGAACTACAATGCCGAGCTCGGCAGTAGGAGCAGATGGGGAGGGTGATGATGGCTGTGGTCACCTCCTGCTCAGTTTGTTTAGGTGCAGTGACTCTGCACAGTGCTCATTCCCCCCCAGGATGTGTCTGGGTTGAGGACTGACAGTGTGTAACACGCTGCCTGCCTGTACGATGACAAAATGTGCTTGAAGGAGTCAAGGGAAGGATTCCTGACACAGTATTCCTGCTAACCCCCTTTCCTGAGCTGGAGAGCAAGCCTGACTTGCTGCCACAGGAGCCAAAAGACATACTTGATGCTCAGGGATTTGTGGATGTCTTGTTGGAGTTCTTCATCTTTTCTTCACCTTTGTGTCCATTTCTCCATGTGCTGCAGCTCTGAGGGACCTCCAAGGTCTTTCTATCCCAGCATTTCAGCACACAAAGAAGAGGCCAATAGATCCATGGGTAAAGACTGATCCAAGTTGTCTATCACCTTACTTACACATGCTCATTAAGCAAATATCGAATTTGGGTTAATCATAAAAAACAATGAGAGCTTCTGCCATTGTGGTCACCAAATCCTGAATAAGCAAAAAGAACAAGAGGAATCATGGAGTTGGTCAAAAAACAAACCTTAGACAGAGATACTCTGGCATTTCTGTATAGGAGAAAGAGGCTGCAGCTCAGAAAGCACTTGAGTATTTTCCATTGCAGATAAGAAGTTTTCAT
Organism: Geospiza fortis; assembly: GCF_000277835.1. Taxonomy (NCBI): domain Eukaryota; kingdom Metazoa; phylum Chordata; class Aves; order Passeriformes; family Thraupidae; genus Geospiza; species Geospiza fortis. The sequence goes on along the minus strand of NW_005054341.1, from coordinate 5,574,707 downwards.
TTTACTTTCTCACAGCTGTCTCTCTGGGGCTGGTTTCACTTCATGTGCTTTGTAGTTGAGCACCTTTTGTTTTGCCTCTTTGTTATTTATCCTCATTGAAATTTTTCTTTAATGCAGCATCAGATAAATTCCAGACCAGAAAATGTGGCCTTTTAGGACGAGGCACCAAACCAATGGTTGGCTGGAAATTCATTATTGCACAGAGTTGCTCAGTTCATGAGCTCAGTAAAAGCAAAATAATAAATCTGTGCCCCTCCATGGTCATGAGGGGCTTGGGAAGAGGGGTTCAATGTTGTGCTTTTGAGTTTAGGCTGATCTGCCACTACAAGGGATTGGGGAGAATTCAGTCTGGGGTGCAGCTACTCCATCCCTGCTTTCTGCAGGCTTGTGGTCACTGCAGGGGCAGCTGTTACCAGCTACTGCCAGGGAACATGCACTGAACATGTCTGGCCACCTCTCCAAATTCAGAAATGGATTCTTTACTTGATGCTACAGGAATAGTCTTAGAATAAATAATATGAAGTGCCGTGCCTTGGATTTGTCTCATTTTCCTTGTCTTCTCTCTTGGTTTAAGACAGTTTAAGGGATGGACACTCCAAAATTACTTATTCTCATCCTATAGTTTTGATAAGATATTTCCAAAGCAGAGCACTTCAGCTTTTATTTCCAACTTGCAAGGGTTTAAAAAAGGGAACAAAGTAATGTTTAATGAACCAGAAACAACTTTTCATTTTATTTGCAGCTTAGCCACCAAGTGAAAATTGGGGTTTTTTTGCAGCTATTGCCAGTTATGGAAGAAGAGGATACTTAAGGATTCATGCTTTACAGTTTATTAGGGAATGCAACCCTCCTCCAAATTAATTTCTTTGTTAAGAGTTATGAGGGTCCCTGGTGGTGTGGCTTAGAACCCCTAAGGGTTCACAGGTGGCAGGTTGATGATGAACATGCTGGAGAGTAGAAGGTGTCTCTCTTCTCTGGGCCTTGCTACTCAGAGAGTTCATGAACCCAAAGGACAATTCCTGGCAGACTCTGCCAGTCTGCTCCTCTGAGCTGATGACTGGCACCACAAGGAGAGCTCTGCTGCCCCTTGTCAGTACCCTTGGCATGAGACCACTCCTCAGCTGGCACAGTATCCCTTGTTCCCAAAGCCCTCCCACTGCAGGCACACAGAGCTGTTCAGTCCATGGCAGCATCCTGGTCCCAGGTTTATTTTATTGTCTTATCCCCTGTGCAGGCATCAGAATAAGGGAATGTGCGAGCCCTTGCCCACAAAGTGCTTTTTCATTCCTCAGGGGAAAGTTTTTGCTATTGTCACCATGTCATAGCAGATTCCCATGAAAAGAGACTTTGTTCCTGTTCTTGGTGTTCCTGAGTTTCTCTGTGCAAGAGTGGCAGCAGTACCTATGTTCTGAAAGGCTGTTAGGCTGCAGGTGGTCCAGCTTTGATGAGACTCTTGTAGAATCTGCCCCTCATACAAGTGCCTCCAGAGTTCTCCTGTCTTTCTTTGTGCATACAAACGTGTTGCTTACCCTTGCAATTTAAAGAGAAGCTCCTGGTTGAGGAGCACTCCCAGCCGTTGCCCAGCTTGAACAGTGTGGCAAATCTTTGCACAACACTTCCATTTCATCTTCTGTTTATCCCACTTGTGTTCCCACTGGCTTCTGACTGGGTAAAATAGGCATCAGGAGTGACTGAAATGAACCCTGATTTCTGGAGTGTGAAAAATGCCAATCACTTGTTTTTAAAATTTTAAAAGCTTAATAGTAATAAAATGGTTATTAAAAATAGTAATACAATTAAAGTAATAACAATTTGGACAAATTGAATTAGGGCAATATGAGGCAATAAAGACAAAGAGTTACGGATGTCTGGGTATCTTTTTCTGGGCAGCAGGAGCCTGAAAAAGGACTCACGTTAACAGAGGATTAACCCTTAAAAGCAACAGCCTGTTGCATATTCATACATCTCATACATGATGCATAAATTCCATTCAAACACAGGATTCTGTCTGGTCATCTTCAACTTCTTCCTCCAAATCTGAACAGCGCCTTCGAGGCGGGAAGAAGTTCATTTCTTCTGCTAAGAGGGCAATAAATTCTCTTTCTCTGAAAGATTCAGGTGTCCTAGGGCTGCTATCTCGCTGCGAGTCCTTTCTTTAAAAAAAGTATCCTACATAGCATAGTTTCTATTTTAACAATTTTTATAACCTAAAACTATATTTAACACAGTACTTAAGAGAATTAATACAGCATTACTTTCTAACACAACACATGTAATATTCATTTTAATATTTGTGAAAAGCCAATCATAAAATGCATGCATTTTTCACATGGAGGCAGCGTGACAGCACCTGGCTTGCTGCCTGCTGTGGCCACATTACAGCCCGGCAGCTCTGCACAGTGCCTGCAGCTCTCTCTCCTGTCCTTCTGCAGCAAGCACCACTCTGCCCTTTCTTCTCCTCTCCACAGTGGCAGGAGCAGCCTGGCCACCAGCCTGCCCCAGGCCACCCTTCTTTAAGATGCCCTGTGCTGCTGAGATGAGGTGCAGAGGTGACCACGAAGCCTCACTCTGCCCCAGTTCCTCTTTTCCTTGCTCGCCCCGTGTCAATCAGGCTGTGCAGCCGCATGACAGCGTTCCTTCTGTGCCACAGGGAACTTCAGGATCTGACTTGCCGCCTTGCCAACACCCTGAAGAAATACGGGATCCAGAAAGGGGACAGGGTGGCCATCTATATGTCTGTGTCCCCCCTGTCAGTGGCTGCCATGCTGGCCTGTGCCAGGATCGGTGCTGTTCACACCGTGGTCTTCGCTGGATTCAGCGCCGAGTCCTTGGCTGGGAGAATCATGGACTGTGAGTAGATGCAGCCTGGGCAACAAACACTCTGTCTCAGTGCTCCAAGGCACGTCCCAGCCCTGTGCTTTCTTGGCAGAAGGAGTTTCCTTGGTTCATTCTCGCCTGGCAGGGCAGTTCACCCTCCCCTGCAGAGTGCAGTGAGGAGCCTTGTCCTGAGCGACACGTGCAGTGTCCTCTGGCCTTAGAATACTTAATAAACTCTTAACATTCAGTGTACTCTGGGTTATTGCTTGACAGCAGTGAAACTGGCAGGAGAACCAGAGCTTAGGGATAGGGCCTGATTTGTTGTTTTGCAGTATAATTGCAGTGTTTCTTTGATACTCTTGGACAGAACTAATTCTGCATTCTCAACTGGGATCCTGTGATTTATGTACAGTGCTGGAAGTGTTGGCAGCCTGCCCCTGCTCTGTGAGCGCTTCTACCAGCAGACTGAGCTGTTCTCAGCCCCAAAGTACTCGTAGATTGTGATGAGGTAAAAAGTGATGCTAAAAATAGCAACAGAGGAGGGAAATAGCCAGTGGCTCACATCCTAGCAGTCACATCAGTTTCTTCGTGGCTAGTGTGAGGGAATGGGCTTTACAGAAATTGTCATGTTCTTTTCTTCTTTCCAGTGGAGTTGATCTGCAGAGAGCAAGTGCATGTTTTAGTTATCCCTCACCCAGGGAGCTGGGAAGAAGCTGTTCTGCACGCCAGCTTTGCAAGGCAGGGATGGATGGTTTAAACTGCACTGAGGCTGGATGTTGGGAAATCTCTGTGTGTCTCAGGTTTTAAAGTGCTTTCATCAGTGACACTGACTGGTTGTGACTGACAGCAGTTCTGAGTGTTTGTCACACGTGTTGTCCTATACACCACCCCCAAAGCATTGCAAGTTGGGTGTGCACACAGCCTGGAGGACAGGCTGGCATGTCTGCTAACCCCTTCTCTTTTTAGCTGGATGCAAAGCAGTTATCACATACAACCAGGGAGTCAGGGGAGGCCGAACCATAGAGCTGAAGGCAACTGTGGATGAAGCTGTGAAGAACTGTCCAAGCATCAAACATGTGTTTGTGGCTCAGAGGACAGATAACAAAGTCCACATGGGCGACCGAGATATTCCCCTTGAAGAGGTATGTTCTTGTTGGATAACTCCTTTTAGGTCTGAGTGCTGGCCAGGACAATCTTTCTCTCCATAAGTGCTTCTGGGACCTGAGTTCTGCTCCTTACAGCATCTGGATCTTCATCCTCAAATGGACTGCCTGTATTTACAGTCTGCTAGGATTGTGAGTCCAAGCAGCTCAATCTATGTCTGGTTTATCTCAGCATGGGCAGGGGTTATGTTGCTCCATTTCAGAAGTCTTGCAAACAGTGGTGAGATTTAAGGAGTGCTTCCTGAGACCCAGAGGCCATGGAGACCATCGTGGCTGTTGTTATTTTGCTGTGTTCAGACACTGTGTTAATGGATTGCATGTGCACTCAGACTGGACCCTGCTGAAAGGCAGTGCAGAGATAATGAAGTTCCTAGAGAGGCTTCATCCAGCCATGAACAGTGTTGTGGTTGTCCCATGGTGGTAGAACAGTGATGGCTTGGAAATATTTAGAGCCTGTGCTTCCTGGGGAAGAAAACAGCAGTTGTTTTTATGTGTTTAGCTGCCACACATGGGATTCCAGCCTAATGCAGAAGTAGCTTTATCAGTTTGCTGGCAGCAGTAAACAGGAACTACTCATGCTAATAATGCCTGGAAAAAGCTAATCTGCTGGCAAGATAATTGCTCAAGAGTCTCTGTGCTGGTCACATGAGATAGGAAGAAGTACTAGTGTAAGTTAAACAGAGAAGAGAAGTTTTACTCAGAAATTGTCTTACTCCTTACTCCACAAAGGATGTTCTGATTATTTTCCTTGGTCTGCAAACAGCCTGAGGTACTTTAGTGATCCAAGAGCTGAGCTCATGCCATTGTCAGTTTTGGGATCTGAAACAAAACAAGAATTAACAAGTTATTTGTGTTAACTGTCCTTGCTGATCTTTACAGCAGCTGTACTTTCCAGCTCTTGTGCAATGGCTTACTGCAAAATTTAAGGTCATGTTGTAATGGAGCATATGAGCATTCCATCTTTGTTTCAAAAACTGTCAACCTGAATTGGCAGTGCTGAAATGTCATGAGAAATACCTGAGATGAGCAACAGTGCTGTAACTTAGGGACTAAGAATTACATTTTGTGAACTCTGCCTATTTTATTAAGCTTTGTTTGTCAGACACTTTTAAACAAGTGGACCTACTGATGGTAATGTTCACTTGTAAATACAGTGTGTTTACAGTGTATTCTCATAAAAAGGCAGTACCAGGAAATTCCTCCAAGGGGCCACCTAATAATTCCTGCAGGAATTATTCATCAGGACAGGACAGAGCTTAAGAGAGGTTCTGACCCAGCAGGGCATTGCATCCTTCCCTCCCGGGGTTCTGACTGTGGGGGTGAGGAGAGGATCTCACCCAGCTGGCCAAACAGGGGAGTATGAAGAGAGTGACAGAGGCAGGAGAGTAAAGCACTCTTCTTCTGGGTAGAAATATTTGAATTTGAGGATGGACAAGGCAGTCATCCACTGCTGGGGCCAGGAAAGGGAGCTGAACACACAGTTTAACTGTAGCACTGCAGTTTTTACAGGAAAAGGAAAGTACTAAGCAGTACCCAGCCAGCCTTGCTGCTGCTGTCAAGTTTTTGCAGTCACATTTTGGATTTCTACCAGCAGCTTGCAAAGGCTTGAAATGTAAGCAGCTATGACTTACCATTTTTTTCCCCAGAAATGTTATTTTATCTGGCCAGTTCTCCTTGACTTCTCTGGCCAGCAGAGGTACTGGTGGAAATGTTAGATGCTGTGCTAGGAACCTTTCCACCAGGTGAGCCCATTTAAGCTATGATATATCCATGGACATTTGTGAGGGGCAACAGCAGTGGTGGCTCTTGTCTCTGGATGCTGTGGCCTTGCTTACAGAGGGAGTGATGCTTGGCTCCATATAACCAGTCTTTCCATTATTACCACGTTTTCTTTCTCAGGAGATGACCAAGGCAGATTCCACCTGCATTCCAGAGAGCATGGACAGTGAAGATGTGCTCTTCATGCTGTACACCTCAGGCAGCACTGGGAAACCCAAAGGAATTGTTCACACCCAGGCTGGATACCTGCTGTACGCTGCTCTCACACACAAGGTAACTCAGCTGCCTCCTCTGAGAAAGGTTCGCTTACCTTTTATCAGTGCTGACAAGGGAGACCTGGATCAGGGAGGAGTGCTGTATTCTCTGCTTGCTGCCCTGTTGGCTTATTGGTTGTAAACAAGCTGGAAAACATCTGAGCTGTGTAATTAATCTCCAGGATTTGTTCTGAGGAATATGATACTATGCAAACCTGAACACAGAATTATGAAAGCAAGGAAATGGCAAGGAAATGTGCTGCTCTTACATTTAAAATGAGCCGATGTTGGCTGCCCAAAACTTGCAGCTGAGGAGATTCTGGAAAGAATCTTACTGGCATTGGTAATGTGGATATTATTGTAGTATTTTGAATTGGGATGCTGCACTTTTTTATTTATTTCAGAGAGGATCTGGACACTTAAATCAGCCTCTTCACATAGTACTTGTTCTCTGAAGAACAAAAATTGTATTTCTCCTCTAGTGGTTGCACTTTTGTTCTGCTTTTCTGGGTGATCTAGGAAAAAAGTTTTAACCTCTTTTCTCATGAAAATGGAAAGAGGCACTGCTTCTTGAGGCTTCTGGTATGAGGTCTGCAAATTAAAAGGTAACAGTGAAATGAAGAGAGGACTGTGGTGAAAGATCCCCATCTGGTTTTAGTGGTATCACCCTGTTTGTAATCACACGCAATTCATGTGAAGGTTTTCTGTCTTTAGGCTGACATGGTTGAATTTTTAGAAGATTTGAATGTTCAAGTGTCACACTTCTCTGCATGAAGGGCATTTTTTTTACATCAGCTTTTCTAAGTGACAGCATAAACACCAAAGCATCTCTTTCTTAATCCAGAAGGTAGATCTGCACCTTGGTGCATTTTCTCCACCTGCAGAGTGCATGAGAGGGAAAGGCACATGGAAAAGTAAGATGAGAATTGTCCTTTCTAGATAGAGAGATCAGCTGACCTGTGTGATCTTTGTGGTCTTTGCACTCACATGTGACACTCTTGTCACACACTCATGGGGGTTTTTTTTAGTTCTGATCCATAAACCTGACTCCTTATGAGTCAGGACCTCTTCACCATATGGTAGAGGAGTTAGATTTTCAGTGGGAAGCATTTGCCATATCCAAGAGAAGATAATGAGTTCTCCAAGATCTTTATCTTAAATTTGATGAGCAAGGAGAGGGTAGCATCTGGAAAGTGATGCTCTCATATAGAGAAGCTGAGATATTTCTCAGTAAATGTCTTATGGGGACCTATGTCCAGGTAGGTGATCCAGATCTCTCCATATCTCTCCTGGAAATCTGTTGATATTGGTGAAAGGTCTGAGACTCTGTGGTCTGCAGTTTCCCTGCAACTCAGAATCAGCTCTACCATGTGGAGCACCTGGAGCAGGCATCCTTAGGTATCCAAGGCTCTGAGCTTTGGTTGGAGCTTTGTTGCTCCAGCTGAGCAGCTGCTGGTGCAGCTGTGCTTCCTGTGTGTTTGCAAACGTGCCAGGAGCCTGGCAGCCCTGGTGCTGGTCCCTCTGATTCACTTCCTCACCTCGGGCTGGTCTTTGTGTGGCCATGGCCCACTTGCCCCGTGCACTCTCCTGCTCCCAGCTGGATGCCCAGTCCAGCACCTCTGCTTTGAGCACCTCCAGCAGGAAATCAGCTGCCCTTACATTTATCTTTGCAGTATGTGTTTGACTACCAGCAAGGCGATGTTTTTGGCTGTGTGGCCGACATTGGCTGGATCACAGGACACAGCTATGTTGTGTATGGACCACTCTGCAATGGAGCCACCTCTGTCCTGTTTGAAAGCACGCCAGTGTACCCTGACCCAGGTGAGGAAGTGGTGGGAAAAGGTTTGGCTAGATATGTTAAACAGGTTTAGAGACCTGTCCAGGGTGACCTGCCTGCTCAGGAGAGGTAAGCTCCATTGCTTTGGATCATGTGTGTGCAACACTCAGGAACATCTGTGAATCCAGGGTAGGAAAAAAGAAGCTGTCATTGCTTTTGCTGTGTACTCACAGTAGTAACAGCTCCAGCTTTGGCTGTTAACCTTTCAGCTGAGTGTTTGCAGCAGTGTGTCAGTGCTGGAAGGAAGGTAAAAAGCCAGTTTGTGGTTTGCAGGTCGTTACTGGGAAGTGGTGCAAAGGTTGAAGATTAATCAGTTCTACGGTGCACCTACGGCGATACGCCTGCTGCTGAATTATGGAGAAGAGTGGGTGAAGAAATATGACAGATCTTCCTTGAGGGTTTTGGGTTCAGGTAAGGGACATGAAATCTTCATCTGAAAAAGACAAAGGGCCTAGCTGGTGAAATGAAGATGCCAAGAGGAGCTCAGCTGATCACATGGAATGAGGTTAGAAAAAAGATGATAAAGCAGGCTCTATGTCTGGCTTTTCAAATATTTTCTCAGCAGAAGAAGCAGCAAAATCACATTTTGGGTCCATTGAACTTTTGGATGATTGCCTGTTTCCTGGATTATTTTGCAGGATCACATTCTTGGATAAAAAGATTTATCTAATGTTAAAGGGCATCACTTTGAATTTTACTGGCATAGGTGACCCAAGCAGCATTTTCCTGCATTATTTTCTATTCTGGAGGTTCTTATTACATGACGCACATTGATTAGTTACTTTCAGTGATGTTCATTTCTTGCCTTTTGGTCCTTCTGGAAAAAGTCAGTCCTCAGTTACATGAGGGCATCGCAGTCCTTTGTGCACCCCAGGAAAAGTGTGGTGAGCGTTCTGCTTGGAGATCTTGTGTTCAGCTTGTTGTGCACCAAGAGGGAGAATGAACTGCCTGCAGTCTCCTGGGTCTCAGGTTGTTTTCTTTCTTGTTTTGCTCTAGTGGGAGAGCCCATCAACAAGGAAGCTTGGCAGTGGTTCTACCAGGTGGTGGGAGAAGGGCGCTGTACCCTCGTGGACACGTGGTGGCAGACAGGTAAGAGGCAGCACAGGGGACCCTGACCAGTGACAGGCTGCTGGTGGGGAGAGAGGGATCAACACATATCAATTTGGTTCAACAAGTCTGTCAAAAAAACCCTCCTGGCATTTGGATAAGCTTTGGAGAGTCACTGGGGAGTTTCTGCACATAACAACATGTAACAGCAATAGCAGTGTTGGTTTTTTTGTTTTCCTCTAAACGTTCTTTGATATTTTGAGTGCTGGAAAATGCCAGTTGCTGCTAGAATTATGAGGCAGAGATTGAATTTCTGGGCAAAGCTGGCAATAGTTAACTTGAATTGCAAAACTAATTTTCAGTTTATCAACTGTACTAACCTTGTTATGGTGTTATCATGCAAAAGCACTGAAAGCACCACATGGCCACAATCTATGCTTAGGTGTGCTTTGTTCTCCTTTCTGGGAATGATCAGGGCAGGATGGAAAACTCAGCTGTGTAGTCAAAGGGACCTGGTGCAACTGCTCTGGCAGATTGGAGAGGAGTGAGTGGAGACTTGCTGGCTGCCCACCACGGGGCTGGAGCACAGTGGCCATCACCCAGCAGGGCTGCTGAAGATGGGCACCTTCTCCCATGATTGAATTGATGTTCTGTAGCTGCATTGGCCCTGGAGCTCTGATGCCTCAGAAAGGATGCCCTTGTGTATTGGCAACATGCTTGGCCCAGCTGTGTGCAGCAGTTGAGGTTTTTTTGCTGTGTACAAGCTGCTGGACACAGTGACTGCTGTCTCCAGTCCAGCTGGAGCAGAGCTGGCCTCTTCCTCCTGGCCTCCCTGGCCAGCAGCAGGGAGAGGCCACGTGCTGTACCCAGAGTGGGGTTGTACTGCCTGGTGGGGCCCTCTGCTCGAAGGAGCCCTGCAGCTCCTTCCTGGCTCCTTCCTCAGCACCCAGTCCTCTCTTTTCTGGGCACCAGCACTCAGGAGTTGCTAGAGGCGTCTTGCAATATGTCCTTCTCAAGTCATGAGATCCAGTTTGCCATGGAGACAGGAGCACAGCTGCTGGCATTCTGCCTCTGCTGAAAAATAGTCTTACACTACCATTGAGCAGCATATTCATTCCCTTTCCAGTCAAGCTGCTCTTGATTTTGTCCTTATTCCTGCTAGCAGGCTCTCTATCTCAGTGTGATAAATTTTCTTCTGGCACACAACCAAGTTCCATTTAATCCAGACCAGACTTGCAGGCTCTTTTATTTTTATTTTTTTTTTAATTTTCAGATTTGAAATAAAACCACCTCAGAATTCAGAGCAGCAATGTTAACTGCTATCTACTTCACCTACTGATTTCTTAAATCTTTTGGGTTCCTACATGCTGAGCAGAAGGGAAGATGACTGGCTAGGTCTTTGCTCATCATATGCTTTCTTCCTCACTGCTCTGAAAGAAAACACCATGGAGAAGCAGTTGACTAGTGCACACTGATGTGATTGAGAAGAATCCAGTTTTGCCCTAACACTTTTTGGTTTGCTTAACTGGTGCATGCAGTGTTCATGATGTGTTATCTATTTCCTCCAAAGTACAGTGTTATATCTTGTATTAAACTGTATCTCTTCTGGGATTATGTCAGGTGAGGGGTTAAAAACCACCCACTGAACAGTCTGTTAGTGCAGAGTACTTGGTCTTGCCTTGAGCCAGGCACAGTTTTGTAGGTAAACAGTTACCAACTCCTGGAAGCATAATTAATGATAAATATGCATGACATTGATTTTATTAGAAAGTGGAATAAATCTTTTTCTACAGTTGATGTTTTAATAAAGAAGAAGCCAATTTAATCCCGGAAAGATTATATATGCCATTTAAACATAAAAGGAGCGTGGGAAGAGATCACAGGAGCAAAGTGATGCATGCTGGCTGTGGTCCTGCAGTGTCACCTTTCCTATACAGTTTCAGAAGAGCTGGTTAATTGTGCTGCTGTGTGCAGTGTCCTCCACGGGACACTGCTCTCCAAAGCAGCAACCTGTTGCCAGCTAATAAAGCCTGCCAGGCATCAGCAAATGGTGATTTAAGAATCCACTTTAAAGTCTTTGGATGAGGCAAATGAGTGAGAGAGCAATCATGAGAAGCAATTTTAATAGTGTGGTGAGTGCAGATGAAAAATTCCTATGGATCTTGCTGTTAAGATACCAGGTTGTGATTGACAGTAATAGAACCAAAACTGTGTTTCAGTTTTAGGTGTAGTTCTTCATGATGCAGAAGAGTCACTAGGTATTTCCACTTTTGTCACTGATTTCACCAAAAAAAAAGCAGCCATGGAGAGTCTCAGGTTTCTGTGGCTGAGGTGACCCCTGAGGTTTTAGAAAGTCTTTTCTTTCCCAGCCCTGTGACCGAAGAAGAAGTCAAAATTCGTCGGTTTTGCTTTTCAAGGTTGTTTATTTTTTCTTATCTATGACATTCTTTCTCTGACCCACTGAGGTCTGCCCAGCAGGTCGGGTTGTGGCACACTGACCGCCCCTGGGGTGGTGTTAGGTTTTTATACTAAGAACTAAGTGCACTTTATTTACAATAATTTTTCAATACCTATCACCTATGTTAGGCATTCTGTCTCTACTCTAAACCAATCCAGAAGTGTCACCATCACAGCAGAAGATGGAGGACAAGAAGAAGAAGGAGGACAAGACACACCCAGAGTCCTCCATCGTGCTTCTTGAACCCCCATTCTAAATCCCCAAAATTCTACTTTTTCACCCTGTGATGAATTAACTATCATTCTACTTAAATTTTTGTGGCTCTTTTGTGGCCTCTTTTCAAAAGTTACAGAAACATGAAGTGAATGCATGCCCATCGATGAAAGGGAAATGCTTCTGTGTGTGAGCCACATGTGAAAACATTTGCTGGAGATCTAAAGCTTAAGGACATCAGAGACCCTTCTTCAGAGCTGGATGCAAATTCAGGGTCAAAATCAGCCATTCCAACCCCTGGTTTCAATTTTCACAAGCTCAGCAAAGCTGGTAGAGGAAAGCACTCTCTGTGTGGCAGAACATACCTTTATTTATAGAGCTGTATTTTTAAAAGCCTAATTCCCCTTTGTTTTTGTTTCTCTCTTGTGTTTCAGAATTAGATTTAGAATAGAAAAGACCTCATTAAGGCTGGAGTCTGATTTAATGTTCATCCCAACAGGAATGAAAAAGGATGATTAAAAGGTTCAATTTTGACTGGAAAATAAGCTCAACCTGCCTGCAAGGGGTGGGTTAATCTCATGTAATAACAGTAATTCAGACTCCTGAAGTGTTTTTCCTGCTAACTTTAGACAGCTGTGGAAACACTAGAGGGAGATAAATCCCCTGACATGCTGGTGCTTTCCCTGTAAAATCAGTTCTGGGTAGGAAGTGGGGCTGCTGAGTGCTGCTTTTAAATGTCTGTGCTTCTGGGTCCTGCAGAAATCATTCCCAGTGGCTCTTTCTTGCAAGGTGCCTTCACTGTTTTCTTCTTGACCTAAGAAGAGCTGGGATTTGCTTTCACCCAGCAGTGGATGGACTACATGTATTTTGCTTTTCATTTTTCTTCCAGAAACTGGTGGCATCTGCATTGCCCCACGGCCCTCCGAGGAGGAAGCTGAGATTGTTCCAGCTATGGCTATGAGACCTTTCTTTGGGATTGTTCCTGTGCTCATGGATGAGAATGTGAGTTGGAGCTGTGCTGGGTGCCCAAATGAGAAGCTGGTGTGTGTTTCTGCTTTAATCACCTTTTGGATGGCAAAGGCACAGGATCCAGAAGGATGCTTGTTTCTCCTTAAAAATGGTGGAGTAGATGAGCAATATATATTTATATATTTATCTATATATTTATATATTTATACATTTATATATTTATATATTTATACATTTATATAGTTATATATTTATCTATATATTTATATATTTATACAGTTAAATATTTATATATAACTATATATATTTATATATAGAGAGAGAGAAAGCATATCTCAGTTGTCCATACAGCTTTCTCAACAGGGCATTGCAAGGGTCTGGAGGAGTTGTTTGCATTTATTTTCTCCACTTGTGACCCTCCCCTGGCAGTCTGCAGTGGATCCATGACACAGAAGCTCTTTATTATTCCTCTTTTGTTCACCTGTTCATCCTTGCTGTGCTTGAACCTGCAGGGAGAGGTTATAGAGGGCAATGATGTGTCTGGTGCACTCTGCATTGCCCAGCCATGGCCTGGCATGGCCAGAACAATCCATGGAGATCACCAGCGCTTCATTGATGCCTATTTCAAAGCCTACCCAGGTAAGGAAAGTGCCAAGGGAAGCACTAATAAGCACACTGAATATTTTCAGCATGAAATTATTGAATATTCAGCATGAATACTGAATATTTCTGTACCATGGTGGCTTGGGGTGTGTGTCACAGGTTGCAAGCAGGCCCTGATGGTTTTAGGTAGTGTTGGCCTTTCTAGCTGTCAAAAGGGATGTATTTTCTAGAAAACTTTAATGCCCAAGCTTTAAAGTCCAAGTAGCTTTTCTCTGGAGCTTTGTATCTCACTTGGAAAAAGGCATATTGGATGGGAAATACCTCATGCATCACTGAATCTTAACCTTTTTAAAATATGGCCAAGTTTTCTGGTAAGTAACTAGAAGTGGCAGGGAAGCATTTTTGATAGGACATTGGACAAGGCAACTGTCTTCACTCAGGAGAAGAAACTGAAAGGGATTTGAAAGCTACAGGGTGGCAAGAATTATAGGCAATCCTGAAGATTGTACAAAATGGGCTGGATAATAAGGATGGGAAACTGGTACAAGAAATTGAATGACCCCATAGTCTCTTATTACTCTCTACATTTGCATTTATGTCTTGTTGGTATTTAGTTGATAGTTGTTTAATTGATCTGGAAGGGCAGAGAACATGACTGAAAGTCCATGAATAGGGCAATAATGGGTCCTGGCAAGAACCACCTTTGGATTTCACAGCAGTAGCTGCCTGCTGCTTCTCAAATGTGCCACTGGAACAATTCAGATCTAAACATGGGCTTGGTGAAGAGCCAACACAATCTGTGTGACAGGATGTTCCTCAGTGACGCTGGAGTTTCCAGGAAACCTTGGGCCTTTTCCAGTTTCCATCAAATGGTTTAGACCCTCCATGCTTATCATGGGCTGGTTTGGAGTTTTTAGCTGATCTGATTAGCAGTGTTTCTCCCACATTCACATGCTAGAGAGTGACTGTTATCTGAGATCTGGATCTTTGTTAGCTGGCAGGGAAAATGGCTTTTCATCCATCCTGGTGTAAGTGATTAAAAAAACCTGGCAGTGTTCCCATGTACAAAATGTAATAGAACTGCTCCCTTTCAGCTGAACAGCTGGAGTTTTCCACTGTGTGCTGCCAGCAGCAGTTCTGAGCTTGACCAGTAGCCTGTGGCATGATGGCAAATGGCATTTGAAGTGGTTTTGCCGTAGCACTGTGTGCACCAAGAGGTGTGAGCAGACAGCTGCTGTGCAGATGTAGGCAGGCAGAGCCTAGAGAGACCAGAGAGCCCCTCTTGGTTCTGTAAATCCAGCTGAGCATGGCTGGGTTGTGTGGCTGGGCTTGGTTTTGCTACAGGAACATCAGCCACTGGTTGCTGCTGATTGCCTGCAGGGATTTGTCCATCCTGGCAGAGACCTGAGTGTCACAGATGTGTTTCTGAAAAATCTTTTTGCTAGGATTTTTTCCTCCTGAGAAGCTGAGAAGCCTCAGAAATTAAATGTAAACAATAATTATCTGCTGCTGTAGAATGCAACAGGTCCATCTTTGATTAGTTCATGTTAGTTGTTTCTAATTAATTACCAATCACAGTCCAGCTGTCTCAGACTCTCTGAGAGTCATGAGCTTTTGTTATCATTCCATTTCTTTCCTGGCCAGCCTTCTGATGAAATCCTTTCTTCTATTCTTTTAGTATAGTTTTAATATATCATTTTCTTTTAATATAATATATATCATAAAATAATAAATCAGCCTTCTGAAACATGGAGTCAAGATTCTCATCTCTTCCCTCGTCCTGGGACCCCTGTGAACACCACCACACCTGAGCTTCACCATCTTGGTGCTATTCAGGTGCTCCTTAGGAGCCAGCACAGCCCAGGTGGAGCAGAGGAGGGCAGGGATGGCAGAGGGGAGTGGGAAATGGTGGGGGGCAGGTCCCACAGCTGTGAGCTTGGGAAGGCCTCTGAGCTGCCTGAAGGTCTCTGTGCTCCTGGCTGACCCCAAGATGTGCCAGAGTCTCTTTTCCCAGCCCAGCAGCCAAAGGAGGAGTCAGGATTCTTCTGTTCTGGCTCTCAAGGTTGTTTATTTGCTGTTATCTATAACATTCTTTCTCTGACCCGCCGAGGTCTGTCTGGCAGGTTGCGTTGAGGCACACCGACGGCCTCAGAGGTGGTGTTATCTTTTATACCAAAAACTACGTGAACATTATTTACAATAATTTCCCAATACCTATCACCTATGTCAGACAGTGAGTTCCTACTCTAAACCGATCCAAAAGTGCCACCATCACCCAGAAGATGGAGGCCAAGAAGAAGGAGAAAAAAGGACAAGGCACGCCCAGATTCCTCCATCCTGGGACCCCTAGCCCCCATTCTAAAAACCCCAAAATTCTACTTTTCACCCTGTGACAAACTAATTATCATTCTACTTAAACTTTCGTGGCTTGTGAATCCTCATATAAGGTTGGTAATTCTATTCATAGGTCAAAATCAAAGGCACAGGGGGTCTTGGGCTCTGTGCCAAGGTCTCTGAGCCCCCTGGCAGGGGCTGGAGCCCTCCAGGGCAGCCAGAGGGATGTCCTGGATTCCAACACACTGGCACGCTTGCTGCTGCTGATCTGCCCTGTGTCTTTCTGCAGGTTACTACTTCACAGGGGATGGTGCTTACAGGAGCCACGAAGGCTATTACCAGATCACAGGGCGCATGGATGATGTCATTAACATCAGTGGACACAGGCTGGGGACGGCAGAAATTGAAGATGCAATGGTGAGTTCCAAGCAGGTGGGGGGTCCCTTGGCAGGGCATATTCTGTGGGGTAGGGTGACCCTTTCAAAGCAGCTTTCAAACCTCTGCCCCTGCATAGGCACAGCTTGATGCACAATGAACAGCAAAGGTGCAAGAGGAAACAGCTCCCTGACTGAGGAGACAGCAAAGGAGCAAGTGAGGGGAGCCACGCTGTGGGCAGTGCCTGCAACTGAGCTCTCAGAGCTGTGTTTCCTCTCAGTGATGCAGTTACATTCTGGATGCTGGTGGGCACTTCATACACATCTCTCTTATTTCTTCCTTCCCCTCTGCAAATACGTTGTGGTGGTGTTCACAGGGGTCCCAGCATGAGGGAAGACATGAGAATCTTGACTCCATGTTTCAGCAGGCTCATTTATTATTTTATGATATGTATTATATTAAAAGAAAATTATATACTAAAACTATGCTAAAAGAAGAGACGAAAGGATTTCATCAGAAGGCTGGCAAAGGAAAGGAAGGAATGATAATAAAATCTTGTGACTGACCAGAGTCTGAGACAGCTGGACTGTGATTGGCCATTAATTAAAAACAACCACATGAGACCAATCACAGATGCACCTGTTGCATTCTACAGCAGCAGATAATCATTGTTTATATTTCATTTCTGAGGCCTCTCAGCTTCTTGGGAGAAAGGATCCCAACAAAAGGGTTTTTCATAAAATGTGTCTGACAATACCTGACCTCTCCTCCCTAAACCTGTGGTTCCTGCTTATCTGAACTGGCTGAGTATGCCTGAGAATTCAGCAGTGTTAAACACAAAGCAACATTGATTTATGTCAGCTGCAAAACCAGCCTGCCATTTTGAGAGAAAATAATATTATCTCTGGGAATTGAAAACAAAACGTCCTCAGAGGGTTTATATTTAAAGCTTGACCTGTATATTTATTTCTATATTATGTGCCTTGCTTGCAAATGGCATTTAAATGTAACATCTGATGAACCTGAGCTGTGTTTACGTGGAACACAGCATCCTACTTTATCCTCTGTAATTCTTTTGTCTGTGCAAGTTTCTGACCATAGCTATAG
Source organism: Geospiza fortis (assembly GCF_000277835.1). Lineage (NCBI taxonomy): Eukaryota > Metazoa > Chordata > Aves > Passeriformes > Thraupidae > Geospiza > Geospiza fortis. The sequence continues at coordinate 5,557,751 of NW_005054341.1, read as the reverse complement.
GATCCAGTTCCTCTCACAATCTATGTGTGTGTATGCACGTGTAAAAGAAAATATATTTGTGTGCCTAGATTGCTCTATGATGTTTACTTTCATATTTTAATCGAATTTAAGATAACATAATCCATTCTTGGGTGTGGGATGCAAATGCGTGGTTTCTTCTGGTCTGTGCACTTCTTACTGCAGAAGAATGTTAAATTAAACTCTGCAGTGCAACAGAAGTAATCACTGATGTGTAGCATAGTAACAAAAATGCATTTGGGGTTAGGGAATGAAGAAATCCGATTCTTTCTGCCTTCTGGTGTGCTTTGGGCACTTATAAACACAACTCCAGTGTGGGCTGTGACGTTGGCAACTTCACTTTTTACCTCTGCTGGCCACAGCTCTCTGCAGCACTGAGCACTGCAAGACTGGTTTTGCTTGTGGTCTGGCAGCGGCCAGTTGCCATCTGGGACCACAGTGATGCACAAAGAAAGAGAAAGAGGGTTTCCAGCTGTTGCAAATTCAGCTTGGTGGCAGTGGGTGTAGGGGTAGTTATTTTTTGTTTATAAAAGCAGGGCCAGTACAGAGTTACTCCCTGAGATGTGGCTGTGGCCATGGCCACCAGCTGACCCTGCAGCAGGACCTTGGCATCCAGCTCTCCTGTAGGGCTTTCTGCAGTTCTGATTTGTGTATTTGTGCTTGACTTTTTGTGAAGGCTGATCACCCTGAGGTCCCTGAGACAGCTGTGGTTGGGTATCCACATAAGATCAAAGGAGAAGGTATGTGAAAAGCAGTGTCCTGACATGACATCTGCACATACTTCCCTTAAATTCTAACCCTGCTTGTTAGGAGTTGCTGAGGGAATGGGAGGGCAGATAGGCTGACTGGCACTGCAGCCCCAAGAGACAAAGATAGCCAGGAAAATAGCTACATGTTCCTAACCTGGCTGTTACTCCCTGAACAGTTTTCATACATAGTGTTCGTTTAAATGGTAGAACTTGCTTTAATAGGATTGTGCTTAGAAGTGTCCTCTGAACAGAATGGGAATGGCTGATTTACATTGGCCAAACTTTGATCCCAATAACACTTTGGTCATTTATGCTGACTTGTCATTGTCACTGACATCGGTCACAGATGCCAAGAAAAGGCTGGGCCATCATTTGAGGGCTGCAGTTTGACTTGCTTTTGTAAAAAAGATCAATGGTTTTCTTGTCAGCCCCTAGATTGTGCATAGGGATGATGTGAAACCTTCCTTGGCATTCAAATGAGCATCCTTGGTCTTTCCAGACAGTATCTAATGTGATGTTTGTGGCTTCTGCTCACTTGTCTTCCAGGTGCCTTTGCTTTCATAGTGCTAAAGGAGCAGACAGCTCGTGTAGACCACATCAAAGAAGAGCTCAAAACCATTGTGGCTTCCAAGATAGCAAAGTATGCAGTGCCTGATCACATCCTGGTAAGCGGGAGACTGAAACTGGTTCCAGCAGCAGGAAATGGTCCCATCACACAACCCTCACTGTCCTGCCTGCAGCATAAAGAGGCAGGAACTATCCTGCTCTGGCAGGATAAAGGGGCAGGGAAACAGAACGGGCAGGAGGGATCCAGGGAGGGGGAGGGCAGCTGCAGTGGTCTGTCTGCATGTGAGAGAGGCACTGAGAGGCAGTGACACTGCCCAGCTGGCTTGCAGGGATGGTCAGCATCAACACCAGACCTCAGAGCACTGACTGTGTCTGTTGCACAGCAGGCCTGGCCCTGGAAACACTGATGAGCTCCAAGCTCTGTCTCAAGCCTCCTCACCTTTCAGCAGCTCCCTTTATTTGTTAGGGGGAGAATTCACAAAGCTGCCCCTTAGCTGTCCCCCAAGCTCTGCCTGCATCCATTTCTCTCTTCTTGGAGGCAGTGGCCAGACAGTTCTTTGAGGGGCTCTGCTTTAGCCACATGCATGTGAGGTGGACACCAAGGCACAGGCAACAGAATACAACAGGAGCAGCCAAGAGTGGCTCCTTCAACTTGGAACACCCCAGGATATCCTCAGTGGATTGGAGAAGCTTCCAGAACTTGCAGGTGTGCAAGGGAATGCCTCCATTTCCCTGTGTTTTGGGGTAGTCCTGCAGAGAAGTCCTCTAACTCTTTCCTTGCATGTCAGTTAATGCTATAGAACTTTGTAGCCTACTTGGCCTGATTGTGCAGCAAAATGTGAGATCTGTTGGTGTCTCTGCTCAGTGTCTGAGAACTCTTCATCAGGCTCACATTTATGCTAAAGCCTTTGAGTTTGCTGCTAAGTCCTTCCCAGGAGGCATAGCCGAGGCATTTAAGATTGTTCTGGATGTGAAGGAAGGTGTGTAGGCTGACAGATACCAGGCAGAGAGAAACATCAGCAGACAGGAGATATCCCTTGAGCAGGAGACCCTGCAGCTAATTGCGTTGGTTTATATTCCTGCTCTGTAAAGCTGAATATATATATATGTGTCTGTTCTGGTAATATGTTGAGATTTGTGTCACCATTAGTGCCTAAGTTTTCATGTGTAATTAGATTTTAATTGTTAACAGCATGTTCAGGACCTGCTTGCTAAAAGAGGCTGTGCATCCTGCAGCACTCACTCTGGACATGGCAATGGGGAACAAAATCCACTTAAAAGAAGAATAAAATGTATGGCTAGTGACACTCCTTTCCTTGGATGTAATCTCGTGTGCTCCATGATCCATTTCCCAGGAGCCTCAAAGGAGCTGTGGCCATAAAAAAGTGTGCCAGGCTTAGGATAGTCCAGCCAGATTTCCTTGTGGTTTCCAGCAGGACTCCAGTTCCATTCAAGGTGCATCCTTCCCTCCTTTGCAGGTGGTGAAGCGCCTCCCTAAAACCCGATCTGGGAAGATCATGAGAAGGCTGCTGAGGAAAGTCATCACTGAGCAATCAAGCAACATGGGAGATGTCACCACACTTGATGATCCAAGTGTTGTCAAGGAGATACTGGATGCTTACCAGAAATACAAGGAGAAGAATTCCTCGTAGCAGGCAGCTCTGGAATTTCTCTCCTTCGGAAATGTGGAAGGTCTCAAATAACCAGGCAAACAGCATAGTTCTCTCTTGGTGTTTTTTTAAAAAAACTGTTTCCTTCTAGGGGAACAAGATTTTCCACTCCACAACATTTTTTTGGGATGGCACAGGGCTAGGAGCAGTCTGCAGTTTTCCACCATCAGTGAACTCCTTTTCCTTGTGCCCAGGGCTGTGTAGAGCAGCTGTTGGTGGTTTCCATGAGCTGTGCTGAAATTTAACATGAGCTAAAGCAAGATGCAGATGCTCTTTTTAATGTTACTGTACAGGGAAATGTTTCATACACCATGCTTCTTGCTGTTTTAAAAGAAGCCCTGGAAAACACTTCTTCAATGTTTTCCTTCAGCTTGGATATCTGACTGTATTTCACTGCAACTCTGGTGCCTTTTCAGCAATTCTGGGTATTCTAGAAGGTGTTTTATGTGCATTATTTACTAGGGACATGAGAAGGACATGACCACTCTGATAATTCTTCCTTGACTTTACCCATTATTCTAATATCTCCTTTCCTCATATGGATTTGTTGCTGCCACCACGTGTCCTGGGACTTCCCAGAGATGGTGAGCCTGTGACCCTTCATGTCCCACCTTGGTAACCCAGCACCAGCACTTGCAGCTGCAAAAAGGAGCCAGAAAGCCCCCCAGTGACTGGACTTCCTACGTGTCCTCAGTGCACCGCTGCCATGCTGATTTACCAAAGAGTTAAGTGCCATGTGGGTACCCACAAACTGCACAGTCCTCAAAAAAAAGTGCCTCTAGCCTTTTGGAAAGCGAAGCAGCATTCCAGACCAGCAACCTCAGAATAGCAGGGAAAAACAGCCTTTGTCATCCCTATGCTTTCAAGATTGCAATTAATGGTCGTCAGTGTTTTATTTCTGGGTTCATTTTATCATGACCACATTCCAGTTGAAGTGCTCCTTACATTTGGGCTGTACAGAAGAATTTGCTAGTAGGGCTACTTATTCCTGCATTTAATTGGAGCAACACTGCTTTTTCCAGGGGAATTGTGTACCAGAAGGCCAATTTGTGCACCTAACTGGAGGCAGGGAAGGCAGGAGGGAAATGGGTAGGTGATCTGTAGGACTGGGAAAGGTGTGGGGAGTTTTTTGGCCAGCAGAGATTCTGGTAGCACAAGGGGAAGCAGGCTGCTTGAAGTATGATATGTTCTCAAAGACAGGTGTGGTGGTGTCTTAGATCCCAGAGTTCCTCTGAGGACACCAGCTGCATTTGCTTTTTTAAAAAAAAATATTTTAAATGTCTCTGGGGACTGAATAATACAGTAAGGAATACCATGCTTTGTTAAACATCCCATCCTTCTGACTGATTGCATTTTACATAAGGTAAGTAGACACCCTGTGGACTTGCTGGGAAGTTGAAGATCAGGTTTGAAGGTTTGACAGGATGTTAATATTTTAGGAGATAGACAGCACTTTATTGCCATTGCAATGGAAAAAAAAAAGAACCCAACCTGCTTCCATAAGAAGTTTTCAAGTGGGAAGCAGACAAGAGTTAATGTTTTTGACAGAAAAAGTGCACTCACTTGTTTAAACAAGTTGTTTCCACACAGTCTGAAATAACAGTGTGGAGGAAGAAAAAATATTTTTGAACAAGATGACACACTTTTCCTTAAATCAAGAAAGCATTTCTTATATTATGGACATAGAACTTCCCTGTCTTGTTGACCTGAAATTTCCCTGTGTGTTGTCCCAGTGGCCACAGACCCATGGTTTAATTCATCTGAACTTTCACAAACACTGTCTGTGTGAGGAGCAATGTGCTTTGGTGCATTGGGACATTTGTCATCCAATTCCTCTGCTCAGGGAAAATGAGAGATGGGTGCACTCCCTCCCCTGCATCCCTTTTGTCTCAGCTTGCATGGGCTTAGGGACCATGGCTGCCAGGGAGGTTCCAGGCTGGCCACAAGGCTGCAGAAGCACAATGAATGCACAGCTGGCACAGCTGTGCTGCAGATGGAAAGCTGTGGGTGCCACATCCCTGAAAATGTTGAAGGCCAGGTTGGATGGGGCTGTGAGCAGCCTGATCTAGTGGTATTTGTCCCTGCCCATGGCAGGGGGGTTTAACTAGGTGAGGGGGTTTAACTAGATGATCCTTGAGGTCCTTTCCACACAGACTTCATTTCCACAGCTGAGCTGTGGTGCTTGGGATGCCCAGCTGCTCAGAAGCCCGCTTGGGGTACTCCAAGAGAGCAGGTGGTGCTGCTGTGCTGCCCACATGGTGTCCTGCAGGGGACACAGCTTGTGCTGGGCAGCCTCAGTCTCTGGGTAAAACTGCAACTTCTGCAGTGTCCCAGCAGTGGCTCTTGGAGCTGACAGCCTGTGCCCAGCCCATGCTATGGCACCCTGAGTCTGGTAGAAACACAGCTGGGCAGGGCTTGGAAAGAGCACTTCTTGTGGAAAGAAGGATACTGTGCTTTACTGAGTAGGCTACTCATAGAAAGCTTTAAATTGAAATCGAAATTTTACATTTTCCTTCCAGAGTTTAAAGTTTCCATCCAGAGAAGTCCCCATTTCTTCTTTCTACCCACTATGTCTGCTAGCTGCTGCAGTTGCCTCTTCACTGCAAACTTGAGCTGAGCTTTGCATTTCCATCAACAACAGCACTGTTGTGTGGTGACAGTGCTTTCTACTTCATATGCAGCAGGCTTGTGGCTCAGGGAGGGATTCAGACACAGAATTGGTGCTGGTTTTCCTCAGTGCCTGAAATGCCAGGAAGGAGGACGTTTCTGAAGTACACCAGGCCTGCAAGGCTCTTAAGACAAGCTGATCTTCACCAATCAGTGGTCAGACATCAGTGGGATCACGGGACAAACTTGGGGGCAATTGCTTCATTTAGAAAAGCAGAGTTACTGAATTTTTCTAAACCTTTGTGTGTTCATGAGTGATGTACATTTTGTTTGTCAGACTGCCTTTGTATCTTCATTAAAAGAGATCCAAAGTCAATTTTACCTGTTGCCATTTATTGCAAAGGGCCAGTATGCTTTTGTTTCCCCACTTAGTTTGCCAAGACCTGGTCATGGTGCTTTTCCCCCCAGGTGGAGACACAGACCATGATTTTTCCAATTCTATAAAGGGAAAGCTCTGTCTGTCTAGAAGTATGTTTTGTACAGTCTAATGTTAAGCCTTTAATTGGATTTTGTTTACTTGTAATCATGCTTTAAACACATTTCTTGTCCTTTACCAAAACCAGTGTCTTCATTGATCTCTGTATTCATATTTTCAGTAAAGGAAATAGGTGTGATGGTTTTGGCTTTCCATTGTAGGTGTCAGACCTGTCCTCTCAAGGGTCTGGGACTTTCTCAGTTCTCTGAACTTTCAAAGGAAGGCAAAGGAGTTTGAGATCAGAATGAATTGTGATCCAAATTGCTGCTTTGCTTTGCTCCTTTTCTCTAAGCAGTAGCTCATAGGAAATGAGTTAATGCCAGAAAAATGCCACTGCAAAAAAGAGCAAAGTTGAAGAACGTTTGGATGTCAGTAAGCTGCATGTCTCCTATAAATCCTGAGATCCCACTGCTTTACACTTTTTCCTGTGTGATGCAAACAGAGAATAAGGAGTGGAAATATTTAATTAGCATTAGTTGATATGGATAGTTCTGTTCCTTGCTTTGTGCACACCTTGCACAAGTGGAAGAGGAGTGAAAGCAGGCTGTGTGTGGGCAACATGAGAGACAGCATTGTGTACAAAGTGTGTAGCTGCTCCAGAGACAAGCAGATGAGAAGGGATTTCTTTCCAGGTGCCTTGGATCGTTTGTCAGTGACACAAAACACATCCTCTGCAGGGTATTTTGTCCCTTAAGAAGTGAGAAAGACTGAGTTTCACCCTCTGCCTCCCCGTGGATAAAACAATAGGTGTAATGAGGGGATGAACACCGTTAGCCTTCTGTCTCCAGCAGCTGCTTTTGGAAAGGTTCCAGTGCCACTTGCAGCCCTCTGGCAAGTCACAGAAAGGTCTGGATAGAAAAGCAGGTGTCCATCTCCTCACTTTGTCTCTCAATGCTACAGCTGCTCTGATCTATTTACTGATAATTTACTGGCAAAAGTGGAGGCTGTTTTTTGGTCTAACACAATTATGTTTAAGGGCTGCCTCTGTGACCAATTAAAGCCACAGAAATTGATTTCAGCAACAGGTTTCTGCTTTTCAATTACTCAGGAACAGATGATCCCTTTCCACCTTGAAAACAGACAGTTCTGGACAGAGAATTGCCTTCTGGCTGACTCTGGAGGTGAAGCATGTTTTTCATGGCAGTGACCCCAGCCCTGTTTTGTCTGGGATAGAAGGATTTGGGGACATAACCACCTTTTGCAGTGGAAATGATCATGGCTGTGCAAAAATTACCAGCCTACAAACAGTGGCAATAAAATCTGCTGTGGCAGATCATTCTTACTCTTGCTTCTGTTTCTCTGTAGCTTTTGTGTATCTGCCTTGACTCCTCGTGTCTGAGCTGACAGCTTACTTTGGCTTTTGGGTATGATGGGGCTGGGACAGTAGATCCCAGTGCTTTTTAGTGTTCATCCTGTGCCTGGCATGCAGAAGACTCAAATTTCTTTTTACACTGATTGAATTTTGGGGATGTGATTCTACTTTTCTCTGCCTTGGTCTTCTGCACTCCCAGGAATGACAGCCTCACAGCACAGTTAGATGGGGTCATGGAATAGAGGTCCCAAGGTTCTGGGGTGAGCTGGAAGGTGGATGTTCAGGAATGTGGGTGTTCCTAAGGGATCAGTGCTGCAAACTTCATTTACAGCTGCTGGGCCTTTTGCCTGAACTCAACCAGAGCACAGAGAAAAGGTCCCCCTGCCACGCCTCCCCTGCTGCCCAGGGATGAAAGGATGAAAGAAACGCTCCAATTATGACAATGACAACAACAAAACTGTTTACTTTTGACAGCAAATGAGCGCCCAACGCCCTCCAGCCCTCCCAGACTGGCAGGTTGAGTGGTGCCATTTCCATGGCATGAGGTGCTCGTAGTTGATGCCCAGGAATGCTGCCGGGCACAGGGGGCAGAGTGTGTACAAAAGCTGCATTCCAAGCCCTGATGACGAGACCCCAGAGCTGCTGGCAAGTGCAGCAGCTCTTCTTCATTCCCTGCAGGAGAGAGCTCAGCCTTGGAGCCTGTCCCTGGGGGCAGGGAAATGCTCTGAGTATAGGTTTGAATTCTCAGGGACAATCAAAATGAGAATTGCTCTGAGGCAGGTGTTGTAATGTTGGGTTTGGGTGTGTCTGCAGGAAAGAAAGCAGGAATAAACCCCTTGCAGAACAAAGGAGAACTCTGCATGGCAAATTTACACTCTACAGATACACTGATCATATCGGCCCACTGAACACTGATCACAGTTGTGTTGAGTTTGGGATGTCTCTGCAATAAAGAGAGCAGGAAACAAACCCCTGGAACAATGAGATACAGCAAAAGAGGAATGTTTGGATGGTCAATTTGTTCCCTACAGCTCTTGGCCAACTGAATTCTGGGGTCATCTACTGGGGAGTGCAAAGCTGCTTTTACTTCCACTGCCTGGTGCCATTGTTTGTGTCCCAGCACTTTGTGTGATGTGAAGAGAATGAAACAAAATCCCACAACAACAAGCTGCAACCCAGAACTGAGTGGGAATTACAGAAATAAAGGCCTT
>NW_005054341.1:5547848-5548996 GCF_000277835.1 Geospiza fortis | reverse complement strand
GGCTGTCCTGGCCCGGGCCCCAGCGGCAGCAGACGCGTCTGGCTCTGCCTCTCTGTGCCGAGCGCTGGCGATTGGAGCCACCCGGCCTTGTTCAAAGGCTGGGACCGAGCTCCCGTCTCTGACTGCTCTGAGAGCCATCCCAGATTCAAACCCAGGCACTTCTGCCAGGCAGAAGCACGGGTTCCAAGATGGATTTCACCAGAAAAGGAAAGGCCACGGAAGGAAAAGGTGAACATAGAAAGGAGTGGAAATGCTGGAGCCAAATGGAAAAAAATCCCCCCAGACTTCAGGGAAAACTGCTCCATGGTGGTCAGTGCTGGCTCTGTGTCACAGCAGGTGGCTGACAGCTGCAGGTGATCCTGCAAGGACACCCATGGCATCACAACATTGTCTCAGTTGTTTACGCTGCTTTCTCCTTTGTGTCAGTGGCCAAATGATTCCTTCTGTCAGCCAGGACAGGGACTGTGGCCACAGCTGGCCCCAAACTGGACATGGTCATGAGATGCAAATCCTGTTGCTTTCTTTGCCTTCAATGTTGGGTCTCACTACAGATAAATTTCCCGTTCTTCCTCTTCCTCCAACATTGAGGATGGTATTGTGGTGCTACAGAAGCACCAATAAGGCCTGCCTGGTGGCTGAGAGGTCTTTGTGGTTTTCAGAGCTAGGAGTCACAGCTGTGTGGGTATTTCCTGCAGATTCACACAAGGCCAGCCTCAAGAAGGAATCTTTTTTCCTCTCTTACCATTGGAGCCTTCCATCTTTCCCTTCAGACATGCTAACTCAGTACAGCTCAGAGGAATCAAACACAGCCTAGTTCCAGGAAAAATAAAACCAAAGAAAAATTAAAAAAACCCCTTCAGTGTCTCGCCCATTAGATGTGTTGATGATAAAGGTGGGAGTTCCCCTAACTCAATTCTTGCCTTGTGAGCATGGCTCAGCCTCACACAGAGGTGAGGGGGGAGCTGGGCCAGTCTGTGTTGGGAGGAAGGCTCTTGTGGCAGCCCAGAGAGGCTGTGCTCATTGCCAGGGAACAGCTGTGCCCTGCATGTGCCCCCTGCAAGGAGCTGTGCTGCTGCCAGTGCCCCTGGAGCTGTAGGGCTGCTGAGCTGTGGGGCAGGGAGAGGAGCAGGAGGTGCATGTGCAGCTGA
>NW_005054341.1:5542661-5547776 GCF_000277835.1 Geospiza fortis | reverse complement strand
GTTTCCCTGTGCAGCTGTTTAGAAGTTTCCAAGGAATCTGTCCATGAAATACGGAGCTTCAGGTGCTTTAGGTTTGCATTGCAGGTTCTGATCCATGTTGTGTCTCCACTTTGCAGGCCTGACTGACTCCCCTCTTGCCAAGAGGTTTTCCCTGGCAACTCCTTCCATGCTCCTTCCCTCCAAGCCGTTGCCTCCCATCCGGAAGAGCTCTCCTTCAACCATGCCAAGCAAGATATTGAGCAGAGAGCAAGAGATTGGCAAAAATGTCACCAGTTATGATGAGGACAGTAGAAAAACCCAGGAGCAGAGTTCAGAGAGAAAAGGACGTAAGGTAAGGAGACCAAGCTCAGTCCAGTGTGGTAAATTTTCAGTTTATGTGCAATAGGAAGAGCTCTGAGACCTTTTCCTGTGCTGTGAGCCCAGGGACATCCTTCAGAATGACTTTGTGGGCACTTCAGAGATGGAGATCAGCACAGGCTGTGAGGCACCTTAGGGGCAGGGAGAGAACAGTGATCTAAAGCCACTGCCCTGCCATCCTAAAGGCCACTGGAGGCAGTGGCACCCCAGAACACCTTGATGCCAATGCCAGCTGGGAATGCAGCCACACTTGCAGATTAGTGAGCAAGATGAGTGAGCTGAGAAATGTGGGACTTGGTCTCTCCCTCTCCATTTCCCCATCCATTCCCCATCCTGAGCCAAGCTGCTGCATCAGTTTGACTTTTCCTGCCAGGCCCCAGCTAAGAGCATGGCTAAACTTCTTGAGGCATCAAAGGGGGCGAGCTGGATTCTTTATCTGAGCACTCTGTTCCGCCATTTCCAGGTCTTCTTGACGCCCATATGTCCCAGTGTTGGGGTTATGAAGAAGAGGTCACTGCTGCCACCTTTGATCCCCCCTATAGGCAAGGCAGGCAGTCCAGCCCTTGGCAGTGAGTACAAGGTGAAGGCTGAGCCAGGCTCAGCCTCACACAGATCTGAGGGGGGAGCTGGGCCCCTCTCTGGCAGGAGGAAGGGTCTTGTGGCAGCCCAGAGAGCCTGTGCACATTGCCAGGGAACAGTTGTGCCCTGCATGTGCCCCCTGCAATGAGCAGGAGCACGTTTCCCTGTGCAGCTATTTAGAAGTTGCCAGGAAAATGTGTCCCGTGAAATACGGAGCTTTAGATGCTTTAGTTTTGTGTTGTGGCCTCTGTTACATTTTGTGTCTTCACTCTGCAGACCTGACTGAGTGTGGTGATCCCAAAAAATTTTTCCTGGACACTCCCTATGTGCCCTTACGTGCCAAGCTCTTGCCTCCCATCCAGAAGAGTTCTCTTTCTTCTGAGCCCAGTAAGATGTGCAAGAAGAATAAGAAGCAGGAACGTAGGAAAAATCTCACTGTCTCTGATGACAGCTGTGGGAATAAGGAGGAGCTGATTCCAGCAGGAAAAGGATGTAAGGTCAGGAAAGAAAGCAAAATCCTGTATGGTAGATTTTCAGCTTATGTTCTGTAGGAAGCTCTGAGACCTTTTCCTGTGCTGTGAGCCCAGGGAAGCAGCTGAGCCAAGGAAGAGCTCAGCTGGACCCTGCGCTTCAGGCTGTCTTTGCAGCGGGTGTGTAGTGCACACTGCATGTCCTCAGCATGCATCAGGAGAGGTCTTTGAATGGTTTCTGGGCTCTGTCGTGGTTCCTCCTCTGTCTCATGGCTGAGAAAACACCAACAAGCAGTCAGAGCAGCCCCAGTTGTCCACTCTTATCAAGTGTATCTCGGTCTATCCCTCACCATTTCTCTTTCTATTCCATATCCTAGGCCAAGCTGCTTCATCAGCCTGACTCTTCTTTTCCTGCCAAGTCCCAGCTAAGAGAATGGCTGAATTTCTTGAGGCATCAACTGGGGCAGGGCTGGATGCTTGAGCTGAGCAGAGTGCTGTACTCTTTCTAGGTTTCCTTGATGCCAGCGTGTTCCAATGCTGGGGTTATGAAGAAGTGGTCGCTGGGACTGCCTGTAATCCCGCCTATCCCCAAGGCAAACCATCCAGCTCTTGGCACGAGGGGAAGGCTGAGCCAGGCTCAGCCTCACACAGAGGTGAGGGGGGAGCTGGGGTGGGAGGCAGGCTCTTGTGGCAGCCCAGAGGGGCTGTGCACATTGCCAGGGAACAGCTGTGCCCTGCGTGTGCCCCCTGCAAGGAGCAGGAGCACGTTTCCCTGTGCAGCTGATGAGAAGTTTCCAAGGAATCTGTCCCATGAAATATGGAGCTTCAGGTGCTTTAGGTTTGCATTGCAGGCTCTGATACATTTTGTGTCTTCACTTTGCAGGTCTGACTGGCCACAGTCTTTCCAAGAAATTTTCCCTGGACACTTCCTACGTTCCCTTACCCTTACCTTACACCAAGTATTTGCCTCCCATCCCCAAGAACTCTCTTTCCTCTGATCTCAGGAAGAAGCTGCCGCCTGTCCGAAGAGTATTTAAAGAATAAGATTTATGTGTTAGGGTTCATAGTCAACAGATATTCTGTGTGTTCTGATATTTAGATGTAATTTTGAATAAACGTGTTTGGATTGTATCTTTAAATGTTGACGACATATTTTTAATTGTACATATTTTATTTTGATGATTTAGAAAACTTAAATAGATAAATTTAATTTAAATAAACCAAAAGGAGAATGGGAGAGCAGGACCTGCTAGCCCAGAGGTTATGGGAGTGCAGCTCACTCAATGTGCCAGCGTCTCACCACGTCCTTTCCTCACTGGGCTGCTCCTCATCCTCTTTTGCCATGTTTTCTTGGTGTCATTTGTGCTGCTGTTTTTAGCTTGTCATTACAACAGGGCCACACATTGACAAGTCTGGGGTACAATGGATCCAAAAGATCCTGTCTAGTCAAAAGTTGTCTACCTAGATGAGTTCTGTGCTCACCAAAGGCCTGAGCAAAGAAACCAAGAGAAGTGTGCCCAAGTGGCAAAGCTTTGCTCCCTTGCAATCTCACACAGGTCTGGCTCACCTGGGTAACCTGTTCCCAGTGCCTCACCAGCCTCACAGTAAAGAATTTCTTCCTAGAAAACTGCAAAGAGAGTAAAAACATTTCTGTAAACACATCAGCAACCTATGGAGGGCTAAGGAGAATCTCTGTCTTCTCCTGGACGTGGGGGGAAACAGGGAACGAAGGTTGAGGAAAAGACTGAAGAACTGAATGCACTCTTCCCTGGGTAAAAACTGTCAGGATGGCTGGGCCCAGGGAGTGGTGGAATTCAGTGGAATTAAATCCAGCTGGAGCCTGCTCACAAGTGGTGTTCCCCAGGGCTCAGCACAGCTGTGATTCACATCGTTGTCAGTGATGTGGAGGGGAGGATCAAGGGCACCTCGGGCAGTTCACAGACGATGCCAAGCTGGGTGGGAATGTTGATCTGCTGGAGGGCAGGAAGTCTCTGCAGAGAGGTCTGGACAGGCTGGATCATGGGCTGAGGCCACTTGCATGAGTTCAACAAGGTGAAGTGCCCTGTCCTGCCCTTGGGGCACAGCAGCCCCATGGAAGGCCTTCCAGACCTCCTTGTGTTATTCCAGCGGTGGGGAAATGGAGAAGGGGTCATTTGGAAAATCTTTGATCCCCGTAATTTGAGCTGCAAACTGTAGAAATTTAGCAAAAGGAGTTGGACATTCAGAGGATAAAAAGAGCAAAAAAAGCTTTGGAAGGATTTTTCCTTGCTAGTGAGTGAGTTTGTACCTTAAACCAATCCCAAAAGTGCCACCATCACAGCAGAAGATGGAGGCCAAGAAGAAGAAGGAGAAAGGCTGGACATGCCCAGATTCCTCCATCTTGCCCTCTGAACCCCCATTCTAAAAACTTCAAAACTTCCACATTTTCACCCTGTGATAAATTCACTATCATTCCACTTAAACTTGGTTGGCAATTGTTCTTTTCCAAGGGCTAAATCAAAGGCACAGGGGTCCTGGGCTCTGTGCCAAGGTCTCTGAGCCCCCGGGCAGGGTCTGGAGCCCTCCAGGGCAGCCAGAGGAATCTCCTGGGTTCCAAGAGGTCCCTGGGTGAGCCCCAGGCAGGGCTCAGCCCTGGGCATGGTCAGCACAAAGGTGTTTCTGGAGATGCCCATGGGCTGAGGGGAGCTGGGTGCTGCCAACTCCTCTGTCCGTGGGCAGGGTGGGAAGGGTTGGGCATGGCCAAGATCCAGTGACCTCCCCCCAGGAGAAATCTCAGCCTTGGTGCTCTCTGAATTTTCAGGAAGGAAAAAAACCCTAGACCCTGCTTGTAGGTATGTAGGGGGATAGAATAGAAGAAAAAAAAGATAGTGTAGAAAGTAATCTGACCCCTAAGGAGTTTCAGCTGGGCCAATTATCAAAGATTGGGAACAGGCCTGACTTTACCAGGCCACAGCTGTAAGGAATGAGAAGAAAAGTGCTCTAAAAGAGTGGGGTGGCTGGGTGAGGAGGGACCTGGGGTCAGTTGGCTGCTTTGTGAAGAAGAAAGAGTCAGTGCTCTGAGGAGATGCCCACGAGAAGCACCAGGAAGCTGCGAAACTGTTGTGATAAGGAGACAGCAGCGTGGAACCCCTGCAATGAGATGACAGCACAGGTGAGGTTTGGCTTTGGAGCTCCTCCTGGGGCAGCTCAGGGAATGACTCAGATGGATTCAGGTGCAGAGCAAGCAGGGTTGATGGCAGCTTGCCTGTTGCTGGACCATTTCCTTGGCAGAGTAGGCAGATAAGATGTCCAAAAAAAGTAACACTTGGCTCAGCTGGCACCGTGAGGACTGAGAGCTTTGGCTGTCCTGCTCTCCCTGCCCCACTGCTGCTGTGTGGGCTCCTTGCTGCTCCTTCCCCCAGGCCCTTGGGAGGGAGGGACAGCTGAGGTTGCTGGACGGCTCACTTGTCCTTGCTGGTGTTTTTGTTTTATTTATTTTTTAAATTTCTTTAGGGTTTCTTTACGGTTTTTTCGTATTTCACGTGTCTCACGGCGCTTGCGCAGGGCTCCGGCGCTGGCTCCGCCGCTCCCGCTGCGCTACGCCGCTTGCGCAGGACTACGCCGCGTGCGCTGGACTATGCCGCTAGCTACGCCGCTTGCGCAGGGGTCCGGCTCTGGTACGCCGGTTGCGCAGGGCTACAGCGCTTGCAGAGGGCTACGGCCTACGCAG
>NW_005054341.1:5541218-5542265 GCF_000277835.1 Geospiza fortis | reverse complement strand
CGCTGGTACGCCGCTTGCGCAGGGCTACACTGCTGGGCTACGCCGCTTGCGGAGGGCTACGCCGCTTGCGCCGGGGTCCGGCGCTGGCTCCGGTGGTTGCGCAGTGCTACGGCGCATGCGCCGGACTCCGGCTCTTGCACCGGGCTACGGTGCATGCGCAAGACTACGGCGCTGGGCTACGCCCTTTCCGCAGGGTCACGCCGTTTGCGCAGTGCTACGGCGCATGCGCAGGACTCCCGCGCTTGTACTGGGCTACGGCGCATGCGCAAGACTACGGTGCTGGGCTACGCTGTTTGCGCAGAGCTACGTCGCATGCGTAGGGTGAGGCCAGAGCAGGGTCCTGCAGGGGATCACAGGGATGGAGCCCCTCTGCCGTGAAGGCAGCGTGAGGGAGCTGGAGCTGCTCAGCCTGGAGAAGAGAAGGAACCAGGGAGCAGAACCCCTGTTCTAACTTGGAACACCTTCCAGCACCTAAAGGGGTACGGAAGAGCTGGAGAGGGACTTTTTACAGGCACATGCAGTTGTAGGACAAGGAGGAATGACTTGAAACTGACAAAGGAACGTTTGAAATTGGATATTGGGGAGAAATTCTTCACTGTGAGGGTGGTGAGGCTCTGGAAGATGTTGCTCAGAGAAGTCTGACCTTGGTCCCTGGTGTTCTTGCCTTCTTCTGGCCATCAGTGGTGGCTGGGAGCTGGGATTAACTTCTTAAAATAATGGGAAAAACTTGAATCTATGAATTTGATGCATATTGAATATTGGCCTCTCAAGTATTTTTTTTTTTAATAATAATATGTAGAGCCTCTTTGTCTGGTATTGACTTCCATACTTCCATTCCTGGGACATCCACCCCACAGGAGGTGGCCCTTTGTCAAAGACCTGGCATTTTAGGGTCAGGTGTTCTTAGGAGTGTAAGATCAGACTTTATTCACTGCAGACTGCTCAGACCTTGCTGGGAGGTGGCAAGAGGTCAGACAAGAGCATCAGAATGATCCCCTCTGGCCTATTTGTCTTTCTGTCCCAGCAGTGATTATCTTCTCTCTAAGC
>NW_005054341.1:5538966-5540369 GCF_000277835.1 Geospiza fortis | reverse complement strand
GCTGACCATCTAAAGAGCACCAAGGACAGGAGATGTGTTGTGGGGTTTGGATGCTGACCATCCAAGGAGCATCAAGGACAGGAGATGTGTTGTGGGGTTTGGATGCTGACCATCTAAAGAGCACCAAGGACAGGAGATGTGTTGTGGGGTTTGGATGCTGACCATCTAAAGAGCACCAAGGACAGGAGATGTGTTGTGGGGTTTGGATGCTGACCATCCAAGGAGCATCAAGGACAGGAGATGTGTTGTGGGGTTTGGATGCTGACCATCTAAAGAGCACCAAGGACAGGAGATGTGCTGTGGGGTTTGGATGCTGACCGTCCAAGGAGCACCAAGGACAGGAGATGTGTTGTGGTTCAATGCAGAAGAACCATGAGGCACTGACACTTGCCCATGTGTTGCTTGATAATTTGTCTTCTTTAGGGCTTCTGGGCAGAAGAAGAGGGGTCAGAAGAGGGGTATTTATGGATTTGTAAGAATTTCTGGGTGAAGATTACCCTTACATGAACCCAGGAGTTGGGGACCTCCTGTTTGAGCATCATTCTCCCTGATGCCCAAATGGTGGCGCTTTGCACAGTGGAGATGTGGTTGGTACAGAGATGGGCTCTCATTCCTGAACCCACTTGTGCCCACCGAGGACACAGCAACCAGCAGGGACCTTTCTCCCATTCTCCAGCACAGGCTTCTTCCCTCCACACGCAGGGAGCTGCAGCCACTCAGGGCACACCGACTTCGTCCTGGATGGCAACAAGAGAGGCACAAGGATAAAAATTGTGACCTCAGTGCCGCTCAGACCCGCTAGAAAGCACTTTCCGATCAGACGGAGTGGGGTATTTGCGGTACCGCCCTCTCTTCGTCCTACCCAAGGCGCATACGCGGACTGCCGCCATCATTGGAAGGGCAAGTGAGTGGCGTATTGGGCCGCCATCTTGGGTGTGGCGTAAAAGGTGACTTTTTTTTTTCTTCTCCCCTTTCCAGTTTCCACCCCCTGCAGAGGCAGGAAAACTGCCTTGCAATCAGGTACAAAACCTGCCTGGCAAGCCCAGGAGGCCAGCAGCCATTTCTCCTGGATTTCCTCGCCGCAATCTTTGGTACTGGCAGAAGCCACTCCCGGCCGAGCTGCCATCTTTGTTGTGGCACCCTTAAGCATCCCTCGCTCCTCACTTAGGCGTTTCTCTTGTTGGCTGCCTCAACCTGGTCCCGACACCGATCCCACGCTCTCAGCGCGTTTTTCCGCTGCCTTTCCCGGCGGGACAAAACGGTTGGCGGGGTCAGCGGCACCGGAGCTGCGCAAGTGGCGGCGACGCCTCTGCCGAGGTCCTGCCGCGGCCGCCATCTTGAGTGTGGCTGGAGCCCGACCCTGCTCACGCAGGGCCCCGGTACGCGGGCGCTTCGCCATTTTG